>NW_019482936.1:0-707 GCF_002814215.2 Seriola lalandi dorsalis | reverse complement strand
AAAAAAAAAAAAAAAATCAACATCAATACATCATAACAGGGTTTTTGGCCTCCGTCAGTCTGCAGCAGTCCTTCCCAGGTCCAGGCAGAGTTTCACGACAGGGCTTTTTACAGTGTAGCTCATTTTCAATTTCATATAACAGCATAATGAAAATTAAACATTCAGGATACTTCTGACTAATCCGATCCGTCCGCTTTCAAACAGAATATGGACTATACCATCCTCTCGGCAGGAAGTTTACCGTGTAACTACTGACAGATATCCACGTATCAGTTTGCATGTTGCGAGAGTAAGACCACAGGCAATCAGTCCGTCATGTCATCTGTGGTGGTAACTGCACTAGATTGTTTAGCCTAAATTTAGCCTTCTAACCTCTCCCCCAGGCAAAAATAACTGGACACTGTACTCAAAGATGGCACCCACTCACTTGAATGAAAGTTGGGTTGTGTGGCCCACTGCACACGCTCTTTAGCATTTCTCCTGCTGGCCAAGCTTGGGTGTCTTTACACTGGGATGACGTCACACACTTTTTTGCAAATGTAAAACCTTCACGTAGTAAAAAGATCTAAAACAAAGAGTAATACATGACCTTGTTTGCAGTTCGACATGTCCTGTCAACAGTTTTACAAATGTCCCTCTTATAATGGAGGTCTACAGGGAAAATGATATTTGTGTTGCAGGGGTTTATTCTTTTTCTTTTTTTTTTT
>NW_019482935.1:0-826 GCF_002814215.2 Seriola lalandi dorsalis | reverse complement strand
TGTGTGTGTGTGTGTGTGTGTGTGTGTGTGTGTCTTCAGTCCTTTATTCTTGTTCTTCCTTTAACTTTTCAAGTCCCTACGATATACAAGCAGGTGAAGTTAACTTGTCATTGTGAAAATTATTTATAGTGTTAAAGTGTTTTGTTACAGTGACCAGTGTAACTGGAAACATTCATGAAAACAAGTAACACCCCTATTGCATCAAATTCTATAGTTGCCCACACTGTATAGGCTACATTTACACCTCTTGCTGCTCATATTTCTAACTCCTTTACAAACAGAAAAACACACAATAAATACTGTAATCTGACCCTGTAATATAAAAGGTCATGTGTACACACTGTATGTGATAGATGTGATTCTTTTTTCCTTTAATGCTCTCATTTAAAACTGAGAAATAAAGTGGAACATACTGTAGATGAAGACAATACATTGTCGTAGTAGTCCACTAGGGGGCCATGAGGCAAAAAAATTAGTTAAGGACCCCCATTGACTCCTGTTTGTGGTAATTTGGTTAAACACAAATTTCAGCACAATGTACATTTTCATACAAGGCTCCTCTAAGAAGACAAATAGAAAAGACAGGCAATAAGGCAGAGCTCATCTTGAGGCCCTATCATTCAATATGATATTGTACAATATCGTCACCTTCCTAAAATAATGGCCTAAGTCATGTTTTGACAAAAATGTTTTTTTTGCCTAAATCACCCCCTCATGATGCTGGCCACCTCTGGTAAAATCGCCTGAATCCTCAGTTGAGGGGAACATGCAATTCTACCCCCGGTTGTATAATGGCCTATGTCAAAAGTGTGACTCTTTTGTTGAG
>NW_019482934.1:0-707 GCF_002814215.2 Seriola lalandi dorsalis | reverse complement strand
ATGAACCAACATTTCCATTAAAAATTTATATGTTAAATGATTATTTTTTCTACATATAACTGCAGATATTTACATAAAAAAAATCTCATATAATATATAATAGCCTAATACTTATGTTTAAAAAAAGTTAAATTTCAGTGGCAGGAGTTTATATTTAAAAATGATAAAAGTACTTTCTTTAACTGATGAGTCAGCATTTTGAAAAGAAACTCTGAACGTCTCTTCCCCATTGGAAACATGTGAGAATATTTAACGACAATAAATACATGAAGGTTTTTGAACAGACTTGTTTTTAAACTGTATAATGTTTCGCGCTGCTGAAAATATTCAGTGTTGTGAAAGTGGATGCCAGTCGCTGTCACGGCCTCGTCTTAGAGGCTTGTTGAGAATTCATGTCGGCAGGTGCAGCTTCCCATGATTGGACACTTCTCACCCTTTTTTAACGTCTTTAATCAAGTTGTTCATGTTCCTTCCCTTATCCTGTTTTACAACGTGGCACCACCACTGTTTCTTGCTCAGCGCCCTGGGCGGCGTAATTGTCAAATCCATCAACACACTCGCCTCACATCAGATCAGCACGGCGCTCTTTGAAGGAGATGGACGTTGTAGCTTTATCAAACAGACAAAGCAGTGATCTTCCCTTCCGGCGTAAAACAACTACATACACCTTACAGCAACAAACGCCTTGGTGTGTGTGTGTGTGTGTG
>NW_019482933.1:0-797 GCF_002814215.2 Seriola lalandi dorsalis | reverse complement strand
CTCCAGAGTACACTGTTATATTGACAACACGACTAAGCAATTTGACTGTCTTATCCGTACACAATAACACAAGAACTTGTCATCTGATGGCAGTGACATGTTCATTGACACAGATATTTACTTTTGAGAGATGAACTAAGGATTTTGAGCAAGAGACTGGCTTCTGCAGGTAATCCATGGTGTTTTGCTATTTGTACGAATTGTTTTGAGAAATTCACTTACTGTTTTGCAAATGTCGAGGATGATTCGAGAAATGTACCAAAGCGACTGAGAAAAACTGTAATAGACCTGAAAGGTCACCATAACACTGTGTCACCGTGTCACCGTGTCACCAAAACACAGTGTCACCATGTTAACATGTTGTATTATAAATACACTGCGGTGGTTTTAAACACAGGTGAGTCTGTCCTCACGTTCATCTTCTTCTCTCAGAGAACTGTTGGTGAAGACACTGACAGGATGTGGATACAGTTTCCAGGAGTTCATGGTCTCACCCACAAGTGTAAGACAAACTCACTCTGTATGATTAAACCTGTGGTCACCTGTCACCTGTGGTCACCTGTCACCTGTGGTCACCTGTCACTTGTGGTTACCCGTTACCAGTGGTTACCTGTGCTGTGGAGCTTATACAAAGTTATTATAAGTTTTAACAATCATCACTTTATCTCTCAAATCCAGGTCGGGATCCCAAACTCCAGACTGCGCTATTTCCTCATCGCTAAGATGTCAACAAGCTTCAGTACACAGGCAAGGTCAGAGGTGAGGTCACAGGCAAGGTCAGAGGTGAGGTCACAGGC
>NW_019482932.1:0-707 GCF_002814215.2 Seriola lalandi dorsalis | reverse complement strand
CACTTCCAACTATATGGGACCTTTAATTACAGCAGGTTAATTTTAATATAGAGTCTTATACGCATATAGCCAATTACTATTATGTATTTTCTTTATTTAAAATAATAGCTGCATCTGTATATTTGAGATATGTGGTGATATTGTTACAGTGCATTTCCAAAGGCTGGGTAACATGACAGAAATAAATACTGTATATTTCCCTGCATGTAGTGAACATAAAAGGGGGTGTAACTGAAAGGGGAAATGAACAGTAGAAGAGAAGATTAGACTGCAGCCAGCAACACAGTTTTCATCATCGCTGTGTGAGCATGTGCAATGTGTGTAAGATCTGGCACCATTATTAGGTGTGAAACAAAATAGTGGTTGGACGAGGCTGAAAGGATAATTTCACACAGCTGAGTTAAATTACCTACTATTTTCATTTACACATAGGCAGCGTTTATTTTTAGGCCACGTGAGTGGCTTGCCAATATTTACTCACAGTCTAAATGGCATATTTGAAAATATCAATGAGTTTTGATTAATTTTATTATATTTTGCACATATGTAACCATGGTATGTTACCAAGTTATTTGCCTATATACACATATAAGCTACTCATTAGACATGTTCATTAAAAAGCTGTTTAATAATTCAAACTGTCAGAGAGACACGTCGTCGCAGTCTGTATTTTGCTGGTGTTGTAAAACTGTGACACTGACGCTCTC
>NW_019482931.1:0-933 GCF_002814215.2 Seriola lalandi dorsalis | reverse complement strand
GACTTTTTATGCCTTACTATACTATGACTTTTTATGCCTTACTATAGTATGACTTTTTATGCCTTACTATGCTTACTTTTTTATGCCTTACTATACTATGACGTTTTATTAATTTTTTTGCCTCACTATTCTGACTTTTTATGCCTTATCATACTATGTCGTTTTTATGACTTTTTATGCCTTATTATACTATGTCGTTTTTATGACTTTTTATGCCTTACTATACTATGACGTTTTTATGACTTTTTATGCCTCACTATTCTATGACTTTTTATGCCTTATTATACTATGTCGTTTTTATGACTTTTTATGCCCCACTATGCTATGATACTTTTATGCTATTACTATGCTATTCTGTTATGTATGCCTCACTATAATATGCCTTCCTATGCCTTACTATACTGTTACGTTCCCTGTGAGATTCCAGGGGTTGGGGAAAGATAACAATAAATTAAATAGTAAAACAGGCCAAGCAAAAAAGCTACAGGGAAACAGATTCAGAAAATAATAAAGAAGTTTTATTCACAATAAACTGCCAAAACTACCAAATCAAGACAAACCAAAATGAACAATAAACACCAAATGTGATCACTATAGCTCCAATGAGCTATCTCCAAGACGACACACAGACAGTCCAACTGCTGTCGAATGGCTCTATGGCGCTGGTCAAGCCTCTGTACTCCGCCTTTATACTCCAGCCTCTGAATGCAAACAGAGATCAACTGTGCCGGAACACCTGCAAGAGAAAAGAAGAGGGCAGACCAGTACATAAACATAATACCACGGCATACTATAATATGACATGTCATTATTATACTGTGGCGTTTTTTGACTTACTATTATGTGACTTAATTTATGCCTTACTTTACTATGAGCTTTATGACTTTTTATGCCTCACTATTCTAGACTTTTTATGCCTTATTATACTATGTC
>NW_019482930.1:0-707 GCF_002814215.2 Seriola lalandi dorsalis | reverse complement strand
GCACACACAAAACAGACACAGGCAGAAGGCTCACAATCAGGACTGAAAAAAAAAAAAAGAAGAAAATCACACATGCGTGCATGGCAGAAACTCTAATAATGCCATCAGAGATAGCCTAATGATATCGGAGGGCAGAGTGTGCGGGCTTCCTTTGATCTTCCCTCTTTCCCTCCTCATCCCTCAAAGCTTGTTGCAAGAAATAACCCAAGCAGAGCAGTAAGAGAACAAGGAAGACAGAGGGGAAGAATGAGAAAGGCAAGATTGCCAGCCCCTATTAAAAAACAAGAAAGAGGGATGAGAGGGAGTAGAATCTTTGGGCAAAAAAAAAGAAAGAAAAAAGAAAAAGAAACAAAGTCATTCTTCTTGCTTGGCTGTACCTGTGGAGGAGGCAATGGACAGTTGACAGCCCACCACTCTCACAGCTGCTCCTCGGGCCCTGGCTGAACAACAGGACTGGATTTGACCCGGAGACGCCGCTACAGCCCGACAGATTGTCTCTCAGAGCAGCCGGAGACAAATACAGCATGTCTGTCCGTCTGTCTGGTCTGTCAGTCCAGCTGCTAGCTGCCAGCATTACCACCACCACCCCCCCACCCCCTCTCCAGACACACAGACACACACACACACACACACACAGAGACACACACACACACACACAGACACACACACAGACACACACACACACACACACACACACACACACACAT
>NW_019482929.1:0-756 GCF_002814215.2 Seriola lalandi dorsalis | reverse complement strand
AGGCTGATAGGCTCACTCACCTGTCCACAATCTGACAGGGTCTTCATGGACAAGTCAGCCGCGAGTCTGCGGGTGATTTAAATCCACCAAAAGTCCGCAAAGCGACATATATGTGAGCGCAGCCACGTCTAACTTCAGTAACTTCACTGGGGATTATTGTTATAGAGGTCTCTCACCCTCTCTCTCCCTCTCTGCTACTGTTTACTCACTTACTCACTCTCTCCGCTGTCTCCTCGTCCTGTGCGTCGTCACCCCTAGTAACCCTGTCTGCTATAGTATTTCCCTTCAGTACAGTCCACTCACTCGGTCTCAGTCTTCATTTTTACTCACTCCTCGTGCTGAAACTCTGTCTCCTACATTCGCACACACTGAAATAATCGGCCGCCCATTACGATGTTTGACTTACCCCTTAGAAACTGCGCAGAAAAGAGCAACAGCAACAAGACGCAGCACTGGATACCAATTCACAGAGCTGACTACGTAAGTTAGAACGTATGCGAATACACGTGCGTTGTATCCATGGAGACAGGTGGCCGACAGGTGAGGTGGTTAAGCACCCCGACCGTTTGTTTTCCGACCGACTAATGTAGCCAGAAACGCAATAAATGCTGCACACCTGACTTTCCCCTAGGGAATAAATAAAGTTATCTATCTATCTATCTATCTATCTATCTATCTATCTATCTATCTATCTATCTATCTATCTATCTATCTATCTATCTATCTATCTATCTATCTATCTATCTATCTATCTAT
>NW_019482928.1:0-707 GCF_002814215.2 Seriola lalandi dorsalis | reverse complement strand
AGGAATCAGCTTCACTATGGCAACAACACTCTCCACAAAAAGGTGCCAAAGTGTTTTTTTTTGTGAGTTTGTTTATTAATATCTTCATATCACCATGGATACCGCAATTGTTCATAATAACTCATTTTATGTCTTCCTCTTCACCTTCTCTGGCTGATGTAACCACCAGTGTGGCAGGTTTTACTGCCAACATCATTTCTTAAGATTTGTTTAATTCTATGAGAATGTATTTTCTTGTCATGGAGGCAGCGGAGAGCCGTCACTGTTGAGCAGCCGTATACATTAAGAGACGTGTTTTTAGAAATGTGAATCGTGTCTGTGGGAGGGACAAAGGCCGCAGGATCATGATGTAATGTGCTTCATGACGGGTCGCGGTTGTGACGGTGCCACGGAGAGAAAACCCCAGAAGTGATGCAGAAATTAGATCAGTGAATTATCCAGGTTGCACTGAGTTGACACTGTCGTGCCCGCTAATGGTTTCTGGGGGGCAGACATGGTTACACTGAGCAGGTGGATGAATGAGCAGATTACTGTCTGGGCTCACAAGGTGCTTCACATCTCTACCGATATTTCCATTTTATGCAACTTCCACTTTACTACATCACAAACATATCATCATCTTATAAAATACAATGAAGATTAAACTTCACAAGGTCACAAGGTGCAGCTGGGACTCCTCGCAGCTTTTCAGATGTCTATAGCTTGTT
>NW_019482927.1:0-707 GCF_002814215.2 Seriola lalandi dorsalis | reverse complement strand
TGTGTGTGTGTGTGTACGGAGCCCTCTGGCTGATGATGGATGGCGAGCAATTTTGAGGGTTTATTGACGTGGGATGTGGCTCATTATGAGACTAAAGGGCAGCATTTGGACGATCATCCATCCTGGGGCAGATGAAGTCTTTGATAATCACCTTTTTTGAAATGTCTTACTCTTCTACAGCTGCAGCATCTGACAGTCGGCCAGGCTACTAGCTGCGTTAGCGAGGTCTGCATCCGTTTTCATGAGAGACAATATTACTAAATAAAATGCAGGAAATAAATAATATTATCCACCATGTGTATATATAGTACCAGTCAAAATTTGGCAACACCTACCCATTCATAGGTTTCTTTATTTTGACTATTTTCTACATTATAGAACTGAAGATAATACAACTATGAAACAGCACATATGGAATAATGTAGTAAACAAAGTGTCAAAAACTAGAATTACTGCCTCGTTGTTGTCCGCCTCCACCACTCTCCACTGACTTTTTCTTTCATCTCTGATTATTAGTGAGATATTGAATCATTTATTGAAACTAGAATCACCTCCTGGTGATCTCTGCCTCCTCCCCTCAGACTAGTTTCAGGTTACATCCCTGTTTATCCAGAGTCATATAAAATATGAACTACTACTACTGGGTAATGTATTGGGTTTTGGCTAAAAAGTGTTTTGTGAGGTCACACTGACCTTGACCTTTGACC
>NW_019482926.1:0-707 GCF_002814215.2 Seriola lalandi dorsalis | reverse complement strand
TGTGTGTGTGTGTGTACGGAGCCCTCTGGCTGATGATGGATGGCGAGCAATTTTGAGGGTTTATTGACGTGGGATGTGGCTCATTATGAGACTAAAGGGCAGCATTTGGACGATCATCCATCCTGGGGCAGATGAAGTCTTTGATAATCACCTTTTTTGAAATGTCTTACTCTTCTACAGCTGCAGCATCTGACAGTCGGCCAGGCTACTAGCTGCGTTAGCGAGGTCTGCATCCGTTTTCATGAGAGACAATATTACTAAATAAAATGCAGGAAATAAATAATATTATCCACCATGTGTATATATAGTACCAGTCAAAATTTGGCAACACCTACCCATTCATAGGTTTCTTTATTTTGACTATTTTCTACATTATAGAACTGAAGATAATACAACTATGAAACAGCACATATGGAATAATGTAGTAAACAAAGTGTCAAAAACTAGAATTACTGCCTCGTTGTTGTCCGCCTCCACCACTCTCCACTGACTTTTTCTTTCATCTTTGATTATTAGTGAGATATTGAATCATTTATTGAAACTAGAATCACCTCCTGGTGATCTCTGCCTCCTCCCCTCAGACTAGTTTCAGGTTACATCCCTGTTTATCCAGAGTCATATAAAATATGAACTACTACTACTGGGTAATGTATTGGGTTTTGGCTAAAAAGTGTTTTGTGAGGTCACACTGACCTTGACCTTTGACC
>NW_019482924.1:0-707 GCF_002814215.2 Seriola lalandi dorsalis | reverse complement strand
GTGACTGTGGAATTAAAAGATTACAAAACACTATTTAACTTAGTTTATTTAACGTTTCCTTGGTGTTTTCGTCGTTTATTTTTTGTGCTGTTTGCTGCTCAGTTCAGATGTTGTTGCTCCTCCAGGCTTCTTACATGAACCTGGTCACATGGACATGGAGGAGATCTGGTTAAAGGAACCTGTTGTGATCTGTGTTTTATCGTGGGACTCCACTAGAGAAGAAAATAAGTCCTTGATCTCAAACTGTCTCCTTCTCAGCCCCTCAACTGATCCAGGCCTTTCTTTAAAAGCTCACTGTCCTCTGATTGGCTGAACTTCTTGAAGTGATCAGAAGGATTTTCTTCTTCTGGTCTCTGGGACCAGGATCAGGACTGTGATGAAATGACTGTACGAACCCACAACAGTGGATTTAGAGTCCGGGCGCCTCTTCTGGTCTCACCCTGTGGGTGTTCAGGTTTCTCTTACAAACACTCAAACCGCAGACAATTACTAGATCAGGAACTCATGAAAGGTTTTACTGACACGTAAAATAATTATCTAAAGACATCCTGAGCCGCTTCCTGTCTGATCAGATCCCCAGCGCCAGATCACAGGGAGGAGTCCTGATCCTCATTCATCCAGAGGTTCTGCTGCACTGAAGGTCCGACAGTGGGAGTGGGTCACTGTGACTGTAACTCACTGTATATACTAACCTCTCTCTCCCTCTC
>NW_019482923.1:0-707 GCF_002814215.2 Seriola lalandi dorsalis | reverse complement strand
TGTGTGTGTGTGTGTGTGTGTGTGTGTGTGTGTGTGTGTGTGTGTGTGTGTGTGTGTATATATACAGTATGTGTGCTTCCACCCATCTAGGGGGAGACTGAATATAAAATGCTCTGCAAAGATAATACCTCATGCCTTAGATGAGTGATGGATGGTGAAGAGGGTGGAGTAGAAGAAGAAAAAAAATGCAAGTACTCTGGAATAAATGATAACTGCATTAGCATAGGATAGCAAATGCTCCCTTCACTCAGAGAATAAATTGCCTCCCATCCTCATGGCAAGCTGTCCACACAACAAGTGTAACTGTGACAGTGGACGGTGTGTGTATGCGTGTCTGCATGTGTGCAAGTGACTTTTCTTGTGCTAATTCCACTGAAGTGCAGCACTGCTGTAGCTGCACTGCAACGCGCATAAAAAAAGATTAGAATATTACACATTGACACAAATCCATTACCTCCAGCTTCTGCAATGCAATTAAGTCATTTCAAATACCCATTGGGTAGCAATAGTAAACTTTTTACTGTATCAATGTGATGAAGTCCTAAAATGTATAACTTTTCCCTAAAGCATTTCATTGTTAAATTAATTAGCTTGCGATGTACAAGTCTCTCATTAATTCATACCTTTTACAAAAATTCTTCCTTTATCCTTTGGCCTCATTTCCTCTCTCACTCTGCCTTTCCCTCTCTCTGTCTCTCTCTGTCTCT
>NW_019482922.1:0-707 GCF_002814215.2 Seriola lalandi dorsalis | reverse complement strand
TTTAGGTTTAATGACTGTAATGAGTGTAAAGGTGAAACTGGCACAAACTGTAGTTTAAAGGTTATATATATATATTATACATATATGTGAGATTTTAAAGAATAAAACAGCAGTTAACAAATGTTTTCCCTGTAAAGATACAGTGCAGTGATGGCGTCCAGAGCAGAGAACGAAGCCCCGCCCCCTCTGTGTGTGATGTAATCTGAGCTTCTTTGTTTTGGTATCTGGCCAAAATATATCTGGCCATGTGCTTGTAAACTGCTGGCTCCGCCCACATTTACAGGGACCGCCCACCGGTGAGACAGTACAGCGTTCAGGTGAAAGCAACCGGCCACAATCTTTCTTTCTTTCTTTCTTTCTTTCTTTCTTTCTTTCTAAGTTAGTGAGTTTGTTCATACAGATAATAAAAAGCACTTGCCTCTCAGGGCTTCTGTACCATGAGGACTACTGGCTCCATAAAGTTTTTACCTGCTCCATCAGTGTCTCTCTGTCATTGGTCCCAGTGGACTGAATTTCTTTCCCTGGAACAAGATCAACAGCCCATTTCTTTTCTTTTCTATTAGTATTTCTATTTCATGAGGTGTGAATGTTGCTCTGGAGCCTCGTTCACTGTAAACTAGTGACAGAGTGAAAATCTGCTTCTTTTTAAATCCTGCAGACGGAGGGCGACTCGACACAGAGCAGCTACTGGTCCGGACTCTGACCCT
>NW_019482921.1:0-706 GCF_002814215.2 Seriola lalandi dorsalis | reverse complement strand
TCAAACAGTCGGACTTGTCGATTGTCGTGTGGCAGAGCGATGATCCTCTGGTTGGCAGAGACGCTTATCCTGAAACGTCAGATCGAGTTCACTTTAAATCAGGTTCAGATGTGGTTCATTCTCCCGAAGAAAGTCAGGAGCTAAGTTGTATAATTCAGCGCTTGATTTACAGAAATATCTCAAGCACAGATTTACCTCGGCACATTTCAGTTTCTCGTTTACACACACACACACACACACACACACACACACGAGCTGGTGAGGTCACTATCATCTGTTTTAAAAGGAATTATTTTCTTTTCACAATGGAGAACATCAACTTTAAAACAGCATTTCAGCAATCATGACCTCATGGAGCCCCAAACAGTAACCCTGTTTGAAGTTATTTACATGTATTGTTGGAAAGTCTAAGAGCTTCATCAAAACCGAGGATGTCCTGATCACATTTTTTGGCTCCTGATCTCAATAAGATATTTCGATATCAAGTATGTACCAATACTTTGGCTACATGAAACTGTAGATGTTCACATTTCATGTTTTTGTCCTGAGTTGCGATTCAAAACTCATTCTTGACCTTAGAAACAACAGCTGTCAAAACTATTGCACTTTGAAGCTTAAGGCTCAAGGTACATTTAGTAGCTGATCTTCATCAGCAATCGTAGTTTGCCCGGCTGTCAAGGAGCTGTAGATATTCACTTTTTTTTTT
>NW_019482920.1:0-708 GCF_002814215.2 Seriola lalandi dorsalis | reverse complement strand
TTAAAGGTAATTGAATAGTCTACATTTTAATTGATAGCTTCTTAATTGCACAATAAACCCACATTTCATTCATTCATCCATCTGTTTTTCTTTCTTCCCCCACAATTAGACACAAGATATTTTGGTGCATCAGACTTTAACAAAACCTTCATCCTGAGCTGCTACACTTACCAGCTGTCTAACCTAAAGAAAACTTAAACTAGCGGTTGCTGTATCTAATTGGACTCTGCACTGGAAAAATATCTAGCACTGACCTTTATACTTAACCTGCAACGCTTTTTTGGAATAAGAAAAAAATGATTCATCACAAAACAAGAAATAAATCATTGCATCTTTTCAGGTTTTGCAAGACAGAACCTTATAATTCAAGGCAGAAAGTAAGTTCTCAAGATTACGAGGTTCTACATGACCTGTCCCAAAAAACCCCATTTAAATTTTTGATAGGATTTTGATATTGTATGTGTAGAATACATTTAACTGACCTGTTCCACATCAGTTTTGCAATTTGGAATGCAAAAACTTTGAAGCTCAATATCTCCAAACCACTCAGAACACAGAGAGAACCTTGTAAAAAAAATAAGAGGATTTGTTACAATGTGTCAGATTCATCCCTGTCCATTGAATGATTGTCCATCTGTCCTATTGGTGCAGTATTAAGAATAAGAGAGCAGTCAGGCTGAGGCTGTTCAAATTATTTATGTTATGTAA
>NW_019482919.1:0-708 GCF_002814215.2 Seriola lalandi dorsalis | reverse complement strand
ACCTTTGTCTGTGTTCTTCATTCAGCTTCACTCAGCAAAACTGTATATGCACACCTCAATATTTGTTTGTTTATTGCAAGTCACATCGTCACCGCAATATTGAACAGAGTCATCACAAATTTCATACTCATATCGTGCAGGCCTATTCGCAGCACTAACTGCATGGATTCTTTTTCCTCCTAGATACAAAAAACTTCTCATAGATGCTCGGACGTATGAGCTTCAACGGCATGACATCATATTGTGCACATGCACACAATCTTCCACCCCGAGCTTGACTAAGACCGTCAGTGCACGTCAGATCCTCATTGATGAATGTGCAATGGCCACTGAACCCCAGGCCCTGATTCCATTAGTCTGCAACAAACCAGAGAAGGTGTGCTTTTCATTTAATGTTTGTATGCTAATGATGAACGTTGCTTCTTTGTATCTTGATTCAGGAAAATACTGCCCATAGTCTGAGATTACAATGAGTTTTAATGTCAAAATATGATTCTATTTTGGCCAAAATCTTATCAATCATGTAATTTCACATGAAATAATGTTAGATAAACCTCCACAGGGAATAATCCCTCTGTTTTTGATGACTTTCCATTTTGGAGAGAGGGGTTCTCCAAGTGCTAAACAGCCATCCATGTGCTGCTGTCTAACTGGCTGTTTTTATACCTTATTCTCTTTCAATTCCAGGAGTTTGGGACACTGGCTCAC
>NW_019482918.1:0-708 GCF_002814215.2 Seriola lalandi dorsalis | reverse complement strand
CCTGTTGCTAATATCTGGCTGTGATGTTTTCCCGATAATTGTGTTTAACTTTGTATTCTGTCCTGGAAAAAAAAACGTTTTATGTTTGTGTAATGTTGTATTCGTCTTGGTGCAGAGATGTGGTAGATCACTGTCACTCAATCAATGTGACGCTGTTAACAGGCAGATGAAAACTCGTCCAGGAGAGGTGTTGATAGACTGTCTGGACTCCATAGAAGACACGAAAGGAAACAACGGAGATAGAGGTAGCTGTTATGGAAGTTCACACTATCTGGATATCTTGTGTGTGGCTGGTCAGATTGTTAATAACTGATAATGTCGACTTTTTTGCAGGACGACTGTTGGTAACAAATCTGAGGATCATTTGGCATTCTCTGGCCCTGCCAAGAGTCAATTTGTGTGAGTACACCTGCATGGTTGAATCCATTTCTGTACTTTGATTCTGCCACCATTAACTGATTATTTCTGTCCACTCTTGGAAGTGCATGGCATTAAATGACTTTGGTAAATGATATTAATTGACATCCTTAAGGGATTAAACCTGCTTTTATTGTAGGTTTAATTGCTTTCTTGTGAAACCTCAATTTTGACTGTGGTTTCTGTCTTAAAGACTTTACTTTGAGTGCCCACAATAGCCACTGCATGCCAACAAAAACAGAGTGTAGAGATGACTACAAGAAGGTAAGTGTGAAACTATGTAAAAAAAAA
>NW_019482917.1:0-708 GCF_002814215.2 Seriola lalandi dorsalis | reverse complement strand
TTTCATTTCAAGTGGCTCTGACTGTTCTGACATTGTGTTGTTACACAGCTGGAGCTGCGGGAGACTAGATTATTAAATATAACAACTGTTGAGCGAGGAGCTGTACAGATGATGATTACAGTCAGATTAAAAGCTGCTTAGATACAATCGTGAATCAAACAGCTTGTAATATAAACCTGCTGTAAGTTCTGAGAGGAACATGACCATTCAACATTAAAAACATGGGCTTAGAAAAGGACCAGGCATCAACTTCCTCATTCAGCACCCACCCTGGGAACTGAGAACACTCACCACTGCTAACCTAAAGAACAAAGGCCTTGAGGTGACACATTAAAGAGACAAAAAGCTCAGAGGTGATGATGGAGGAGGATGAAAGCTTTGTATCTGAGCTCCTTCTCTTTCATTCCATCTGATCTGATTATTAACTTGGCCTTGATCAAGCCTCTGTTACGGAGACAGAGATTATCCTCAGCTGAGATCAGTAGGAGAAAAGCAGCAGAGAGCTGGTGTATAATTCATGATCAGAAGTCACACACTTTCATACCCATTCAACATTAATGAAGCGAGACTGATGCTGACGGCGTCCAGAGTGAACGAGGACAGAGAGATTTACAGTACATGCAACACATCTGATTTCACTCTGCAGGAAAACGACTCTCTGGCTGTGAGAGATGTTCAGGTGAAGGGGAGGGAAACACACTTGGTTGT
>NW_019482916.1:0-708 GCF_002814215.2 Seriola lalandi dorsalis | reverse complement strand
GGGGGGGGGGGGGGGTTCTTTGTTAGCCTAGCTCATGTAGTGTAAAGGTACCAGGTTAGAGGGAGAAGAAGGTTAGCTGCATGCAGGTTCTAGAACTGAGACATACGTGTGTGTGAACATACAAGTACTCAATTAATTGTATGACAAACCACAACCTAAGTAAACATTACAACTACAAGACATTTACCAACATGTACATTAACAAAGTTAAGACTGCTTAGCTGTGCTGTGCTAGGTGAGGTTAGATCAGTCAGTTAATGTTACCCTGTCCTTGGAACAAAACAAAAAGGTCCTTTCCAGAGTTGTTGAAGAGTCCAGTGAGTTGGGTGGCTTCCTTGTGGAGTGAAGTACTGTCTGTCTTGGAAAGGAGCTAGTTTAGCTAGTTTCCTCTATCTTCTTCTTACAGAGTTGTTGTTCCATGCTAACTCTGCTGTGGCTGCTGTTGCTTGGGAATCAGCTGGCTGACCTTGTGTTGTAGCCGCTGATTCTGAAGGAGACTTGGTTCACTCTCAGTTAATCCTAAACAGGTCACTGCTGTTGAGGAGAAGAGTATTGCAGTTTGCCGGGGGCAGGCCAGCAAGAGAGCTATTGTCTCAGGTAGCAGGGCTGACCTGGGCTGGGAGCCTTGTTGCTCCTTGAAGAGCTGAGAGGGGAGACGAGGAGCTGCTGCTCCTGGACAAGCCAAGGAGAGAATAGAAAGAACAGAGA
>NW_019482915.1:0-708 GCF_002814215.2 Seriola lalandi dorsalis | reverse complement strand
ATAAACAGTGTGCTGTGATATTTTTTCTTTGTTGCACTGACCTTTTTTGTTATGTATGTTTGTTATGACTGTAAGTGGCTCCTATTGTAGAAACAAAGATCAGTAAAAGATTGTTTCGAGGGTGTAAACGGTCTAAGCTGGAGCAGCTCTCACTCTCTGAAGATCACCTACTCCAAAACTTCTCATTATTGAACATTGCTCCCCCAGCAAGGACTGGACAGAGGCCAGCGTCTGTCCTCCATCATATGTGTTGATTGTAAGGAGTTTGAGTTTAGAAAGTGGTCTACATGTACTAATATAGTGGTAGTACTACCGTACACTATATTTTTCTAATCCTCAACCCATCAGGGTCCAAAATGCTTTTTTTCAAATGTAGTAATTATATTTAAATCAATAAAACCCAGTGGAAGAACCTTTGATGGTTATACGTCAGTTGAGGCCTAAATTCAGATTCTTAGAAACATACATTTTCATGTATCTTCACGCTTTTTGAGTTAATTAAAGGTTCTTCTGATGTAATTATATCACTCTGGGCACATATAATATCTTCCAGTTGTTCTGTTCTTCTGTCTGTTTTTACTGACTCCTCTTCGATGTAACTGCAGCCTCGTCATCTAATGTCAGATTATATGCGGTGTAAGATGATTTAATGTAATGTAAAGTTCTAGTTTTTGTTCAGTTGTGTTTCAGCAGGTGATTTGAAAACTA
>NW_019482914.1:0-708 GCF_002814215.2 Seriola lalandi dorsalis | reverse complement strand
ATTTTTCTTTTTTTTGTCTTAATTTTGTACGAGTCATCTGCAGCTACACGTGTTGAAAGACGTGTGGCTGTCAAAACCAAACAAGACAGCTAAGCCAGGCAGACAAGTAACAGGCTAGCTGTTAGCACATGTTTACCTGTTTCTGTTCTTTTGTTCTTTATCCCAGAGCTCAGAGCCTGGATGTCAGGGGTATTGAAGGACTTACACACAGGTTCACCATGATCTGCTTTCACTCAGACTTTGTCATGTCACAATGTTGTTGCACAAAAGACATACATGTTCGCACAACATGCTTGCAGGGGCTACTCCTCAAGTGTTGGAATTCCAGGGCATACAGGGGCTCCCTTATAAAATCCCCAATGAAATCCCCAATGCTCTTTCCCGCCCCTTTCTTAATCGTAAACAGGCTAGCACATAGTATGGCCACTGCACCCTTAATACCTCTTCAAATAATAAGTATTTAGTCTTGATTTACAGAGGCAGTAAACCTCTTCAAAGTGCAGTGTAATCTTTCATTAGGGATCCTGAAGACGGTGTCGGCCATATCTGTTCTTCATTATCTTTAATCACTCTGTGTTTTACCTGTTCATTTTATTGTAACAGAGACCATAAAAACACCCTTGTTAAAAAAACACCCTCCCAACTTTTAGATTATCTTGTTAACACAGCCTTACAAACTGGGCCTATTTAGATTTTTTTTTTTTTTTT
>NW_019482913.1:0-708 GCF_002814215.2 Seriola lalandi dorsalis | reverse complement strand
TTTTTCACACTCACAAGTAGGTTTTGTTCTATTACGGCCCAAACTCTCTCTTCCATGCCATTGTTTAGAGTGTAATGCATTATCCATCTCCATTCCACTTTGCTCACTCCACTTCACTTCAAGTACTTGCAGCTTATGAGCAATACACACTCACATATGCACACACACACACACACACACACATATAGAGCGCCACGATCCCATTAGCTTTAATATTTTAGCAGCGTCATAGCATTCGCCAGTGGCCTTGTCACCGCCTGCTCCCCAGGGACACAGATCCTAGATCAGCCCGGCTTGTCCTCACCCTCCAACATCACCACCAGGACGGGGAAAGCACTCAGCTGACCTCGGAGCTGATCTTACGCAGTGCCCAACATTCCCAGGAGTCCCCCCACCACCCCACCCCTCCCTCACCCTCACCCTCACGTCATCCCCATCACCGCCGCCGCCGCTGCCATCTCAGGGGAGGAGCAGGAAGAGGGGAAGGAGGAAAGAAAAAGAGGTTCTGGAAGGAGGGGAGAGGGGAAGAACACAGAGGCAAGTCCGTGGGAGGGGGAGAGGGAATGAAAATAAGATGAGCAGAAGAGGGAGCGATACAGAGAGAGGTTGTGTGGGTGGGCTATGGGGTGCTGATTAGGCCCTTGGTTTGAAGTGCTCAGCGGCTTGCCCTTATGGATGTGTGCACACACACACACACACACACACACA
>NW_019482912.1:0-708 GCF_002814215.2 Seriola lalandi dorsalis | reverse complement strand
GTGAGATCGATGACAGTGAAGACATCCTCTGCGGGATGGGGGCGTACGGATGTGGATTTCCTCCTCTCTGGTCAGTGAAGCTATAAAAAAAAGCCATGACTAAAAGGGATGAAAAGAAAGAGAAGGAAGAGGTAGAGACGGTTTGGGAGAGAAAGGACCCAGCTTTGATTCCGGCTCTCTGTGGATCTGGCGTCCAGATGACCTGTGCTTTGCAGAGCAGATTAGCCTTGACAGTTGTTTCTGGAGAGAGAGGGGCTAATCTAAAGCTGTCTGGAGATCCTCAGCCATGCAACACAAAGGCCAGAGCAGGAACGCCGTGTCAAAAACCCACAGAGCAGTTCATCTGGCCTTATCTCAAGACTCCAGTGCAAAGATCAGATTAGAATGTTTACATTCAGTTGAGATTTTTATCCTGACATTCCTGTAGAATCAGACATGCTGTGAGAGCCAAGAGTGGATTCCTGCCTCCAACAAACTGTGTGTCCCTGCAGCGAGAAGCTTCCTATTTTGTTGGTGTGACAGACAGTGTATAAGCTAAAGCTGCATGCCCTCACACAGAAGGGCACTGCTTGGGCATATCTCAGTGTGTATCCACCTAACAAACACCCCGGCTCTCTGTGAGATCCACTATGTGTTGTCATGGCAGTCCTCCAAACACAGTAGGGATGCATTTAGGAGCTTTGTATTTCCTGTGTTTACCAAGCGTCT
>NW_019482911.1:0-709 GCF_002814215.2 Seriola lalandi dorsalis | reverse complement strand
TGGGAGTGCGTGATACAAGGAAAAAAAAATGATGCTGGCTTTGTTTGATGGACATTCAGTAGTGGTTATCTGTGTCTCGTTGTTGTGTGAACAGGAGTGAAGGATGTAGTTGTCAGCCTTTTTTCAAGTCTTATTGAGGTAGACAAGGTGACTCCGTCTTTTACCCATCAATCAGTTGTGCACTGCCTTCTTGTTTGTAAGATAAATGTTATCTTCCTGCATTTGTCCTCTAATGTTTTCTGCTAATTTATGTGAACCATCTGATTTTTTTTTACCACATGCAAATGTACTATATTTAAGTTTAAATCTTATTTGAACAATATCCTCTTACTTCCCATTTAAAGCTTCTATCTGAACTTCTAGTTTCGGTTTGGTATGAACCCATCTGAACTTCACATGGTTGAAATGGTATAATTGATGCTGATTGCATCTTAAAAGTAACAAACCCCAGACCATACTGTTGACATAATAGTCCACTTTGTTGCAAAGTGATCAAGTATTATCAATCAATCAATCAATCAATCAAGCAAAAAGTACATTTGCACCAAACTTGGTTTGGGATGGGGCATGGGCCAGTGAAAAACCAAATTCCTGGTGGGCAGTGAGTACAGTTATACAGAATAATTTTATTCCCATTCCTTCTCTGGTGTATGTTGTTTGAAATTGGCCTTGGAGGAGCTCTCCGCTCTATTGAGCACATTTTATAATT
>NW_019482910.1:0-708 GCF_002814215.2 Seriola lalandi dorsalis | reverse complement strand
CACACTGTCCTCTCCTTTAGCCATTACCCACACTCAGACTCACTTGGACTCTCACTTTTATTCACGCCAACAGCAGGTCCTGCCATTAGCTTCACCCTAAGCGTAGCACTACACATTGCTCTCCACTCGTACCGTGACTCAGACTTGCATGTTACCGCACACGCATCGTAATATTGCACTGTAATAGTGGAGAGAATCGGGCCTAGCTTCACACTGGGACTCACAGAACTCACTTTTGGCTGCACACTAATGGGTGAATTTCCAGAAGAATGTATTGTTCCATGTGGGCGTAAATGGTCTGATGTGCTCACGCTGATGCACAAAGCTCCTATGAAGACCCACATGTGCTCCGCTGCACTCCTCGCTGCTCTGTGCCTGCGCTGCACTCATACACATGGATAAGATGCTCGTCTGTTTTCTCTCTCAGCTCTCCGTGATTGCATTCCTTTGTCCAACTTTCTAGCTGCTTCATGTCCGATTGTACGAATTCTATCAGAAGATTCATTGCACTCCACGCATTGTTTAGAGCTGTGGTTACCAACATGTGGGTCGGGACCCCAGAGAGGGTCTCGGGTGAAAACCGGAAGAACTGCAAGATGATGCAAGGAAAAAAGAAAACAATATTTCCTCTGGCATAACTTTTACTTTTTTTCTTGTGTTCATCTGTTCAGGTGTCTAAAAACCCTTCGGATGTCCACACTACCACCA
>NW_019482909.1:0-708 GCF_002814215.2 Seriola lalandi dorsalis | reverse complement strand
GTCAGAATCAGTCATTTCAAATCTGAACTGATTTGCTAATTATAATAAAGAGTCACATATAATTAGACAATATACAATACTGACATCACATGCATGCTTTCTCCATGGATGATCACAATAATATATTAGATATATCATTGTTCCAAGTAATGATCACACCGATATGCACGTGTTTGAAGGGCCCTTGTTTCAGTCAGTATAAGCTCCAGTCCAGGAAGTGAAATAAAAACAGCTCATTACTGGATAAGTGAAAAATCTAAAGTCACTTGTCAAGTCGTGAGCTTTGGTCCAGATTAATGTGCTCGGACAAAAGCCAGTGGCAACTTCAGGCTAGCCTTGATAATAAGACTGAATTTTCATTGTGGTTCTCTATTATTGGAGCGTGGGGGCAGGGTTGTTCAGTAGTGAGCGATGTATCTATAACATCGTTTTTAGACAGTTGAGGAAATATGCAGGTTTTAGAGGTGACATTTCTGTGAGTCAACAACAGCAGTCTGTACTTGTAGCCGTGGATGAAGCAGAGTGGCTAGTTTAGGGTGGTGTTGTGGAACAAATGGGCGATGTGGGTGGTGGTTCAGAGATCTGGAGTCCATGTGCAACTTGACCTTAACTGTAAACATGTCGAATAATTATGCATGAACACTGGATTGGCCAGGAGGTATAGAGTTTTTATTATTGGCTCGATCTGTTGCTGCTTTTATTTTTCAG
>NW_019482908.1:0-708 GCF_002814215.2 Seriola lalandi dorsalis | reverse complement strand
GCACCTTTCCTTTACACATCCGAATTAACCTGCAATTGAGGGCAGCTGCACGTGCCACTTGGTCCGCCTTGCCTCCTCACATACGTTCACCTATTGTCCGAATAACTATGGCGAATCGAGCATGAAAGGGGGAAAAAAATAGAGTTTCACAGAATGTGAAACCTAAGTATTCGTTGCTGAGGTGGAGGCCGGAAAAAAATATTGTATTTGGTTTCCTCGGGAATAAGTAACTGGCGCAAAATGACTGAGTGGCAGAGTGTAAGAAATGCAGTAAACGCAGCAGGCTCGGAGTTACGTACAATAGCTGATATAAAGAGAAAAAATGGTCTGACATCATCGACGCAGCGTTACAGCCACAGGTGGAAGCCCTGGAAAGCCGGAGCTGACGCCGCATGAACGAGTAGCTGCAGTCATTGGAGGGACCATACTTTCTGGCATCCTGCCAGCACATGAGGGTGACTCAGATATGTGTGGTAATCCTGAAGTACATACATTCACGGACCACTTACAACAAACCATACATCTGTTAGTCACATGTTAAATTCAACTTTACGCACAATAAGCAGACTAGACACACTGAGTTACAGAAAGTAGTGTCATTTATTGTCTCAGATAATGTGGAAACTGGGGAGTGAAGCGTCAGGGACACATCGCCATCCGCCAACATGGGCTAGGCAGAGTCAGGAAGAGGAGAAGAGGACCATGGAT
>NW_019482907.1:0-733 GCF_002814215.2 Seriola lalandi dorsalis | reverse complement strand
AACTAAATGAATCTTTCCTTAAAGCTTCAAACAGACTTCAGATCA
The DNA here is from genome assembly GCF_002814215.2 of Seriola lalandi dorsalis. NCBI lineage: Eukaryota > Metazoa > Chordata > Actinopteri > Carangiformes > Carangidae > Seriola > Seriola lalandi. The sequence goes on along the minus strand of NW_019482907.1, from coordinate 688 downwards.
GACCATGGTCTCTGTGAAGAATCTTTATCTGATGTTTCCATCGTTAGGACGCTGACAGGTTCTGCCATGACTGACAGTGGAGGAGATGGTCTGTCACATTTTTTAAATAAAAACATTCATTCACTGACTAAAAGCTCGGCTTCAAAGTAAGAGTTCTCCATAGAAATGTAGAGGAGGAACCGTCACAATAAAACTCAAGTAAAGATTCTGTTTCTAAACTAAAATATAAATAAACCTGTTTATTAACGACAAGCTGAATATCTTTATAAAGATCATCTTTCTACAGTCTCTTCCGACTGACTGATGAACTGGTTCAGACTCTTAACTGGTGAGAGGAAACTGATGTTCTGTGATGGACTCAGGACTCTGGTCTGTCCTCAGTCATTAACGTCCCACGTGAAGCAGAGACTGATCTGAGGACAGCTGCAGCAGCAGGTGACGTCAGGAAGCTGCTGATGAGGACGAATGAGACGCTTCCTCTGCTGCTTATAAACCTCAGACTGAGCTGATCCAGCAGCTGCAACGTGCTGCTCAGCCCCAGGTCCAGGTCCAGGTCCAGTCTGCTCAGGTCCAGGTCCAGGTCCGGGTCCGGGTCCAGGTACTGTCTGCCTCTCTCTTTACATGTTTAATTATTATTCATATATTACTCATATTATCATCACTGACTGTTTCCTCTGAACGATGCTTC
>NW_019482906.1:0-708 GCF_002814215.2 Seriola lalandi dorsalis | reverse complement strand
TATTAGCTTTATTCCAGAGGGTCTACAGTCTGCCAGTCAGTCAGTCAGTCAGTCAGTCAGTCAGTCAGTCAGTGAGCATGTTGTTTCAGAGTCATTAGGTTCTTTAAATGTGGAACAATACAACAATGTGTTGACAGGGGGAAAAAAAGTTTTGAATATTTTCAAAATCATCTACTCCAGTACTTTAACTTAATAATCTGACAGAACAACTGTCACTTGTATTGGAGTCATATTTGACCAGGAGGATCTGAACTGTGACTCCAGTAATGAAGCTGCGGACTTTGTCCAGATCTGAGGCATATTTAACAAGAAGAAGAAGACACAAGTAGAAAACTAGCTAGTGTAATCCTGGATATCTATTATTATTATTATTATTATCATCATGAGGAATCCTGTCCTCTGTGTCTTCCCGCTCTCTAGCTGCTCTGTCCTCTCAGTAAGACGAGAAGTTGCCTCTGGGTTTGACCTCCTGGGTTATTTCTGTTGTGCTCACGTCTAAATCAACAGGTCGACAGATGGACTCCTGCAGAGTCATCCACACCGGTCGGAGGGTTCTCACCTTACACACAGCCTGTCATTTCTGCAGCTCTGGGGTCTCTTAATCACAATATAAAAGATGTAGTTTGGTGAAGTCGTGAAGAAGTGTGGGATCATGGGAGATGTTGGCTTCACCACCTTGCCATCCACTCTTGCTGAGCACAACCTGTG
>NW_019482905.1:0-708 GCF_002814215.2 Seriola lalandi dorsalis | reverse complement strand
TCTCCAGGTTTCTGATAACTCTCTGTTGTCTGTGCAGAGGGAGTTGAAGAAGAACCCACTTAGTTTTGTTGTTGCCTTTTACCATTGTCTGCAGGTCAATAATTGTATGTTTATATTGTTTAATTACATAAATACCACTTTCATATCTGTATACTAAATATGAAGCTAGAGCCAGAAGATGATTAGCTAAGCTTAACATAAAGACTGAAAGCAGGGGGAAACAGTCTGGCTCTGTGTGAAGTAACCAAATTCATCTACCACCGTCTTTTTATGTACAGACTAAACAATTAAATTTTCAGTATTATTTTATTTTTATTAAATGATTTTGATGTTCTCATTTAACTCTCAGCAAGAAAACAAAGTCTATTTCCCGAAAACTGTTCCTTTAAAATCAGATTTTTTATTTTTATGACCATGTCTATTGTTACCTTTGTCAAAGATACACATGTGCAGAAGGCAGACAGTGATCAGAAACACGGATAAGTGTTTGCATGTCACTGTATCCTGGTTTCTATCAGAGTAATCCAGCCCAGCCCAACCAGCAAACAAGCTTGTCTGTGTTTCTGTAACTAGGACATGATGTTACCATGCACAATCACATTAACAGGAAAATCTAAAATCCTGGTAGTAATGTGCGTGTAAACATAGTCAGTGTTTCCTTCTACTGGTGTGCAGGTGTAGATATCTGTGTGCGCATAGATCGGAAGA
>NW_019482903.1:0-708 GCF_002814215.2 Seriola lalandi dorsalis | reverse complement strand
TCGGTAGAGATGTGAAGCACCTTGTGAGCCCAGACAGTAATCTGCTCATTCATCCACCTGCTCAGTGTAACCATGTCTGCCCCCCAGAAACCATTAGCGGGCACGACAGTGTCAACTCAGTGCAACCTGGATAATTCACTGATCTAATTTCTGCATCACTTCTGGGGTTTTCTCTCCGTGGCACCGTCACAACCGCGACCCGTCATGAAGCACATTACATCATGATCCTGCGGCCTTTGTCCCTCCCACAGACACGATTCACATTTCTAAAAACACGTCTCTTAATGTATACGGCTGCTCAACAGTGACGGCTCTCCGCTGCCTCCATGACAAGAAAATACATTCTCATAGAATTAAACAAATCTTAAGAAATGATGTTGGCAGTAAAACCTGCCACACTGGTGGTTACATCAGCCAGAGAAGGTGAAGAGGAAGACATAAAATGAGTTATTATGAACAATTGCGGTATCCATGGTGATATGAAGATATTAATAAACAAACTCACAAAAAAAAACACTTTGGCACCTTTTTGTGGAGAGTGTTGTTGCCATAGTGAAGCTGATTCCTTGAGTAGAACAACCAACAAGGAGTTGTTTAAGACTTATTGAAAAGTAAGCTGCACATTTTGAACAATATTAACTTACTGAGTGAGACCCAGTGTTCATTCATTCATTCATTCATTCATTCATTCATTCATTCATTCATTCA
>NW_019482902.1:0-708 GCF_002814215.2 Seriola lalandi dorsalis | reverse complement strand
GTAAGAAATCCAGAAAAGAAGAAATGGAACAAACCAAACGTCATGGTCCCGCACATTTATTATCAGGAGTAGTGGACGTCAGGATGGGTGTTTTCGGCCATTATCACCACACACCCTCACCTCTGATAAAGTTGTCACTTTTAAAAGTTTCAGTGTTAGTGCTACACAAACTCTGAATCAGCACAACCTCAGCTCATTATACATGTCATGTACTGCTCACATCCTCCCATCTGTTTCCTGCCTTGGCAGTATCGTTTACCTTGACATGCTCTCAGCAGCCGTCCTCATGATAATCATAGGTGTTGATCAGATAATGAAATGGAGATGCTTTTTGCTGGTCGGTCTCTTCTTCAGGACTTTATAACACAGGCACTAACCTGTCCACCTGTTCTCTGTCCCATTGTTCTCTCCCTCCATTCTCATGTTTCTTCACTTCATTTTTTACAGCCATTTATTCATCAAACTAAACCTTAATGAAAACTGGAGCTCTGTGCTGCGTTCACAGTCCCCTCAGAAAACTGGAGTTGCAGATATGACGGAGTTAGAAACCTCGAGTTTTGTCAAAAGATTGCGTCTGTGTTGTTGTTGTGTTGTCTTAAATAGTTAGATATGTTGTACATTAACAGCATCTCTCTCTTTCTCTCCCTCTCTCTCCCTCTCTCTCTCCCTCTCTCTCCCTCTCTCTCTCCCTCTCTCTCCCTCTCTCTC
>NW_019482901.1:0-862 GCF_002814215.2 Seriola lalandi dorsalis | reverse complement strand
AGAAATCACCCAATCATGTTTCAAAAACAACATGTAATTTATCTAGAAATATCAAAAAAAAAGTGCAAACGTTTAATTAAAAAAAGTCAAGTCCATTCAAGTCATCTGTCTCAAGTCTAAATCAAGTCTCAAGCCATGAATACCAGGTTCAAGTTCAGTCTTTTACCAGTGTTGATCAAGCAAGTCTCAAGTCTGATTTAAGTCAAGTCATGTGACTCAAGCCCCCCACATCTGCATCTTGCACTCATGTTGTTGCACGATTAAAACAGGGCTGTCTGTTTTCAGATGAGCAGATGTACGAGTTTCCTGCAGTGGATCTGAGTGGAGTCACTGCTGTGTTATTTGAACTGATGATGGGGGTCATCTAAAGAGTTAATTTACTTTTATGATCTGGCTTATGATTTTAATGTCACAGCATTGTGGGTGCTGATCTGCTTTTGCCCTGGAGCTAAACCCTTTTGTATTTTACATCAGCCTCTGAATTGAAAATGAACCACAGGCAGGAACAGAAACAAAGGACGGAGGCTAAATAAAGGGAGGAAACAAAAATAAAAATCAGCTGCATGCTCGCATGTAAACCTGGTAGACAACAGGGTGATCAGTGTGGTTCCCTCAGGCTCAAAGCTTCAGGTCACAATACAATATCGACACCCTCTTAAAATAATGGCCTAAGTCATTTTTTCAGGTTTTTCAGGAAACACAAAAAACTCAACAAAAGAGTCACACTTTTGACATAGGCCATTATACAACCGGGGGTAGAATTGCATGTTCCCCTCAACTGAGGATTCAGGCGATTTTACCAGAGGTGGCCAGCATCATGAGGGGGTGATTTAGGCAAAAAAAACATTTTTGTCAAAACATG
>NW_019482900.1:0-708 GCF_002814215.2 Seriola lalandi dorsalis | reverse complement strand
CAGCTACCAGGTCCTTTGGTGTCAGTTAGCACCTAAACAGAGACATCAGCTACCAGGTCTTTTGGTGTCAGTTAGCACCTGAACAGATACATTAGCTAGCAGGTTTGTTGGCATCAATTGGCACCTTAACAGAGAGAGTTTCTAAGATTGAACTTTTATTACCTGCCTTACCTCTTACCTTTTTCATTTTGAAAGTGTATCCATGTCATTGGGATGGCATGTGTACGTCAATGTCAGTGCTTCTGTGTTTGGCAGCATAAATTGTATAAGGTTTTTTACAACTGAGCAAATAATTCCCTCTTACCATGTTGAGACTTTTATTTTGAAGGTTGATTCAAATCGTGCTGGTGGTGTTTGTGTGTTTCTGTCAATTAAGTTCTTTTCACCTAGTTGAGACACTTATTTTGAAGGTGAATATCGAAAAGATGGTGTCCATGTGCGTGTGTATATTGTTGTGTGTGGCAGTAGAGCTGTCTAACATAGAGCCTCCAAAAACCTTGTGTTGCCAGGTTGAGACACTTATACAGTTAATATATGGTGAGTGCGTGGTGTTGGGAACTGCCAAAGCTTAACCTTCAAACAGACAACCTTCAACCTGACAGTTGTCAGGAGTGGCCAAAATGACCTCACAATAATGGTTTTTAACCAAAATTGGCTTCACAATTATAGAAAGATATGTACACACTAAAAAGAACCACACACCAACAC
>NW_019482899.1:0-708 GCF_002814215.2 Seriola lalandi dorsalis | reverse complement strand
GTCAGAATCAGTCATTTCAAATCTGAACTGATTTGCTAATTATAATAAAGAGTCACATATAATTAGACAATATACAATACTGACATCACATGCATGCTTTCTCCATGGATGATCACAATAATATATTAGATATATCATTGTTCCAAGTAATGATCACACCGATATGCACGTGTTTGAAGGGCCCTTGTTTCAGTCAGTATAAGCTCCAGTCCAGGAAGTGAAATAAAAACAGCTCATTACTGGATAAGTGAAAAATCTAAAGTCACTTGTCAAGTCGTGAGCTTTGGTCCAGATTAATGTGCTCGGACAAAAGCCAGTGGCAACTTCAGGCTAGCCTTGATAATAAGACTGAATTTTCATTGTGGTTCTCTATTATTGGAGCGTGGGGGCAGGGTTGTTCAGTAGTGAGCGATGTATCTATAACATCGTTTTTAGACAGTTGAGGAAATATGCAGGTTTTAGAGGTGACATTTCTGTGAGTCAACAACAGCAGTCTGTACTTGTAGCCGTGGATGAAGCAGAGTGGCTAGTGTAGGGTGGTGTTGTGGAACAAATGGGCGATGTGGGTGGTGGTTCAGAGATCTGGAGTCCATGTGCAACTTGACCTTAACTGTAAACATGTCGAATAATTATGGATGAACACTGGATTGGCCAGGAGGTATAGAGTTTTTATTATTGGCTCGATCTGTTGCTGCTTTTATTTTTCAG
>NW_019482898.1:0-709 GCF_002814215.2 Seriola lalandi dorsalis | reverse complement strand
TATTAACAGCTGCTTATTTACACATCTATCAGTCACAGAGCAAGAGTATTATCATTCATTTGGAGTCTGATGAATGTAACTCAAACATTCACTCAGCTTTTGGCTCCGTTTTGGTCCCCGCCACCTCTTGGGGGAAATATCTGGCACTTTAGCTGGTAAATGTTCATAAGCTGGTCATTAGCTCTGCCTGTCTGCCGTTTGGTGCTGCACAGGTAGTGTACAGTGGAATCAGCTGCAACTGGAAACTATGCTGTAAGAGCAGTGGGAGTGAACCAAACAGTAAAGTTTCGGTCCAGAAAACCAAAACAATGAGTTTAACTGAAATACTCAGTAAAGCTGAAGGGAACTCCAGAAACAGGTGATGATCATCTGTGAGTTTGTCAGTAAGAGCAAACTCGGATGATGATATTTATGGAGATGGCATTTGAGCTGTAGGTGCATAAACACCAAAGTAAATAGCAATATTTTAGAAAGAGAGGCAGGAAGTAGATGAAGCCAAACAGAGGCTAAAATACAAAAATGCAATGGGATGAAGAAAATAAATAGCTGAATTGCATTCAAACATGAAATATCAAGAGATATTTTGTTCGATCATTACTTTCTCCTTTTATAACCTTATTTGTGGAAGATAAAGCATATTCAAATCCCTTTAGGCTGACTACAAGGGAAAGTCTCCAAACTTTTTGTGGTGCAAGAACTGACCCATTTC
>NW_019482897.1:0-758 GCF_002814215.2 Seriola lalandi dorsalis | reverse complement strand
AGAGAGAGAGAGAGAGAGAGAGAGAGAGAGAGAGAGAGAGAGAGAGAGAGAGAGAGAGAGAGAGAGAGAACCCAACAGGGCTCTGTATTCACAGCTGCGGAGGTGAGGGGCAAAATGTGACGGACAGACAGTTAAATAATCATAACAGTCTTTTTTTTATACTTTGAAAATAATAAAAATAAAACCTCCTCCCAGGGGAGAAAGACACGTAAGTTCCAAACTGAGCAGCATCCCGTCTGTCTCCCATCCATCCATCCATCCATCCATTCTGGCTGTTGTCAAAGCTTGTTCTGATGATCATGAAGATGATGATGATGATGACGGTGAGAGCAGAAGATTTTTTTTTAAACAAAAACAGAACAATTCAACCAAAAAAAAAATCTTAAAATAAAATAAAAATAAAAACCGAAGACGTAATAGAATAATATGTAGAAGAAGAAGCAGAGCTTGGGAAAAACTCAAACTTCCACCAGGCACTGTAGCTGATAGAGAGAGACAGTCACAGAACCAGCTGATACTGAGCTTCTATCCCACAATGCCACAGAGGTCTGAAACCTTAACATTCCCACATCGCTGAGAGACAGGTAGAGAAAAACAAAAACAAAACACAAACAAAAAAATAAAAAGCCAGAGGTGCTGCTGTGTGGGATACTCCCACACTTAAAAACGCCGAGCACAGCGGTACGCCGCCAACTCGTACTCCCAAGATGCACTGCTGCTGCGACGGCCCGACAGAAACCATCCGATCGGAAAAGAAC
>NW_019482896.1:0-709 GCF_002814215.2 Seriola lalandi dorsalis | reverse complement strand
GATAGTGCAGTAGAGAGAGACAGGAAATGGGGAGGCAGAGAGAGGGGGAATGACATGCAGCTAAGGGCTGTCCAATGCGGGACTCGAACCGGGGCCGACTGCAGCGAGGACTGTAGCCTCTACACATGGGGCAGACGCTCATCCAACTCAGCTACTCGACGCCCCTATATGACAACTTTAATTAAACAAGTAAGATACTGTAATCACTGTAAAACTTGAGTTCACTGAAGCACACGCCTGCACTGTACTGGGTTCACTTTCGCCATGGAGAAAAACATGAGAGCAGAATACAAACACTCTGAAATTGTTTCTATAATAAGAATTTGAACGGTCAACTCCAATAAATGTGTGTGGAGTCAACAGGAAGTCAGGCACTGGCTCAGTCAGAGGAAGTCTCTGACATGTCTCAACTGGCCTGGCTGGTTAAGGACTCGGTGTTCGTGCTCAATAGGCCTGAAAAGATAGATGCCAGTGAGCAGCTTTCATAGGAATGAATTTGGCACCAGCTTGGAACACAGTATACAGTTCTTCTTAATACGTCCATGGTCAAGACACTGCTGATGTGCTGGCTAACAGTACAAAGAAAACAGTGGTGCAGGTGTTTTGACATGTTTCCAGTGCTGTTGCTGTGTATTGACAGGCATCATATGTCACATCCTGAGACAGGTGTTGTCTAAACTTTGTAAGCTTCTGTTGCCTGGAAAACTAT
>NW_019482895.1:0-932 GCF_002814215.2 Seriola lalandi dorsalis | reverse complement strand
CAAGAGTTTTTGTTTGCCTATGGTCTGAAAGCTTGTGTTTCTTGCCCCTTTGGACCTGTTTTTATTAAAAGTCACACATTTTCCTCTTCTTCTGTGTTTTATTTGAAGTGTTGATCCATAAGAAGATATATTTGTGGAACCCAAAACCATCTCAATGTAGCTTACATCTCCTCTCTCAGGCTTCTCTCTGGAGCTCTAGTAACAACAGGTCAGTGAACCAATCAGAAGAGAGGAGGCTCTGAGCTTCTCTTCTGATTCATCAAATAAAAATATAGCAGATTTCAGGTAAACACTCAGAGAAACCAAGTCAGACAAGATTGGACAGTGCGTCCGGGTGGGCGGGGCTTTGGGGCATGGCTGAAGGCGATAACCGATTGAAACACTGGTCAAAGCTACAAAAAATAAAGTCTCCTAGATTTCCTTTAAGATTGCTGTTGAAAGTTTCAAGGAAATTGCCTATATGTTTATGTGTTTTGATTTTTGTTTATGTGATTAATCTATGGATGATTTTTTTTTTTTTCTAGAATAATCCTTTAGTTAAATCAAAGAAGTTGCAGCCTTTTGAAGTTTAAGATTTTGATCTTTGAGAATAACCCTTGCCGTGCAGATGAAATATTTCGAGATCTCTCAGAACCAGACTGATGGTGTGTTTCTTGCAAAGTCTCCAAACAGGCCTTTCATCATGGGAAGTTAGTGCAGTGTCACAAACATGAAGGTGAAAAAGTTCAATAACCAAAGCTTCATACCTGTAAGTGCACCTAGAGGCAGTGTTGCTGTGGCAACTGCATAGTGTCAGGATGCTGTACAATGTCAACAGCACATATATTAAAGTCTAGAGTTTCTTTGGTAGCCATTTGGCTGACATGTTTACCGCCGCACGGATCCATCCAGGGAGCTGCTGCCACTTGGCGATCGATTCTGTCCTGGTTTGT
>NW_019482894.1:0-709 GCF_002814215.2 Seriola lalandi dorsalis | reverse complement strand
CACACACACACACACACACACACGCACTGCATACTGTACATAGATGACAACAGCATGCAAGACATGGCAAAGTATATCTGAAGAGCACATCCTTTAAAGATATTTAAGAACATATCTTCACACTTTTGGGCCACGATGAGACTTTTTAATGAAAAAGTGGCAGTTAACGGGACGGGGTAGTTATGAATCAATGAGTCTTGAAGGGCAAATGGCACAAGACGTCCTGTGCAAGGTGCATTTACACTAACAATATTACCAGACACCCTGCTATATTAATATCTTCAAATGATTTACTAACTCAGCTACAGTCTGAGGTTCGACCTTGGACTCCAACTATGTGACTTAACAGTCTCAGCTTGTTTCTGATGGTGGGACGTCCTGTAGCTTAAGGGTGAAGCTGCATCCAACATAACTGATACAAAATAACTAGTGCTGATACAAAAAAAATAGAAAACACTATAGATACGTTACATTTCCTATATTTTCAGCCGTTAAAACTGATTTTTAAGGTCTAATAACCTTTTTATATGGATGTATTTTGGCACACCATCTCCAATAAACCCACATTTAAAACCATTATTCTGCTAGGCATGCAAGTTCAGACTGCACCTTGTGTTTTTACTGTCTTTAAATCAGACTAGAGACAAGAAGAGAAGAAATTACATATCTTGCAAGAAAAATCACTGCAAGATAAGTCAACCACACAAAA
>NW_019482893.1:0-709 GCF_002814215.2 Seriola lalandi dorsalis | reverse complement strand
TTTCTTCTGAATACTTTAAGTACTTCTTGTTCATGTTGACTTAAAAGCTCAGTCAGCTTTGTGCAACTATAAGTTGGTTTTCTGTTGAATGAACTTTGAACTTCAACGTTTAAGCCAAAACTGAAAAGAAGTCATTTAAGTGTTCAAGAAAAATGTCCATCAGCTGAAGAAGATAATAGTATATAATTGAAAGCTTCGGAACAGCTACTAAATCGACCTTGTGGAGAGATTTGTTTTGTTCTGCCTTCAAGGTCAAGAATAAACTTTGAGCCTCGACTGAGATTCAGTTTTCAATTAGCATGCAGCGTCTGCCATTTTCTTTCTTGTTTCAACATTCAGATTCAGATCCTCATTTTTACAAACTTCTTAAAACAAGTTCATTTACATTGGAAATATGTCTCTGTACTGGCAGCGTCTTCACTTGTTTTAAGTAAATAAGGTTTTTCAGGTTTCAATTATTGACAGAGAATCAAATCGCATCATAAGATGGGCTTTCTTGCTTGCTAGTGAAAATGAATTGGAATATAGAATTTCATCAAGTAAATAACAAAAAATGAAAATGAAAATAGGTTTTGCTTTGTCAGGTTTATTTCTGCATTACTCCTGTACCTGTATCATCTAAATAATAGAAGAGCTAAATATTGTAGAATAAAAGAATGACAATTACTTGGTAAATAAAGTACATACTTGATATTACTTAATATACTTA
>NW_019482892.1:0-709 GCF_002814215.2 Seriola lalandi dorsalis | reverse complement strand
GCACACAAGCACACACACACACACCCACACACACACAGCAATTCTGTGGCTGAAAATAGTTCAGTTTGATTAACTTTTTGAGAGATTTACACACATCTCTAAGATGCCAACTCCAAACTAGTCTAGTCACGGCTCATCTAGTTGTAGCTTTGGCCAGGAGAAGAGGTCTTCAGGTGGTGTCCAGGCTTCTTCTTTGTGGAGATCCGTCATTTACACAATGCATTCCAGTGTGCATTGAACACGTTCATATTTTTTTGTGAACGCTGAACTGAACAAATCAGGTTATAAATGATGAACGTGACGAAAGTTTTATGGCATGCCGCATGATGTCTCCATAGACACAGCCCAGCATGACTGGTGCTAACGGTACAGACGGAACAGATGCATCTACTACTGCTGAAGCCAGTTTGTTGGAGCATGTGAAGCAGTTTTATGAACAAACAAGTGAAGACTCAGATGGATTATATTTATATACGGATGGCAATGATTTGGGGCTGGTGATGGATGGGAAGAAGGAGGTTCTATTGAAAAAGAATAGCGGCCTATATTAACTATTACTGACTAGTTCATTTTTGGAACTGTGAACTTTTAACTTTTAAAAAATGAACTATGAATGTGAACTAGTTCACTTTCCTTTTTTTTATTTTATTTTTATCAGGGAGAAACATAGAAAGTCATTTCAGCACCATTACACACATACAGAGCTAAA
>NW_019482891.1:0-709 GCF_002814215.2 Seriola lalandi dorsalis | reverse complement strand
GAGGGGCAATGTTGCGCTACGCAGCATCCGGTATAAATGGGTTAATACCTGCCAGTAATCTTCAGGTCAAAAACACAAGGGTTTGTTAAATACATTGCAATCAGTTATTTAAAGCCTTCACATTATACAGGAGGATTGAAATCAAAATCATATTACACCACCAAATTTTGGCAGTTTTAATGAAACTTGGATGATGGTGGTAAAAATAAAAAGAGTGACATCAGTTTCTCAATTACTGATACAGTCAGTGCCTCACACTAATGCAGTGTGCTTAGTCACATGTGTCAATCTGTCACACTCTGGCCTGAGTGAGGGTAGGTTGGTGAAAGGCTGACTGGAAAACAGTGTACTTTAATCTCAAATGTCAGTGGCAGGAAGTATGACAAATTCAGTTCGGTGCAAAAAATGAAAGGTTTTATTGTCCTTTTCTTCCAGACAATCCAAAACAAAATGAAAATGCAACCCTCAACCGGTCTGCACAGCCCTTCTCTAACTGCCTGGGCAGTGTAGACCTCCCTCCATTTTATAGAATAGGCCCCTCCCCCTGGACCATACCATCTTCTAATGGAATTAATTACATAATCAATTGAGGGCCACAGGCCGTTTTTCATATCAGAAACCCTTACAAGAATATATTTACATTTGCTAACACACATTACAGGCATCTTCACAGAATTCACATAATATCCCAAACTAGGGATACAGAAAC
>NW_019482890.1:0-709 GCF_002814215.2 Seriola lalandi dorsalis | reverse complement strand
GAGGATGAATGAGTCATGGGGTGGCGGCAACAAAGAAAGAGGGAGAGAAACTCAGGGGGAAGGAGGTGAGAGAGAAAGGGGAAAGAAAAGAGAGGTGGAAAGAGATCAAATCAGCAGAAGAGAGGAAATGGGTCTCAGAGAGAGGAAGGCAGAGGATGTGTTAAAGAGGACGACGACAGGAAGCAGATAGCTGCTGGGAAATGGAAAGGAAATTTCAAAACTGATAGGAAGCGAAGGGAGAAATAAAGAGATTTTTAGAGGAAGAAAGATTCAAGTTTCATCCCACAGTTTCAAAAAATGTGATGCCTGATATAACAAAACCATTGTTGACAAAGCGAAGGGAGAAATAAAGAGATTTTTAGAGGAAGAAAGATTCAAGTTTCATCCCACAGTTTCATAAAATGTGATGCCTGATATAACAAAACCATTGTTGACAAAATAACCTGGCTTTGCTTACAAAATAATGTCTATCATTCAACAGTGAGTCCACGCAACAAAAATCTGCCTTTGTAAACTGTAAAAACAGCTACACTTTGCAAAATACCTGATGAAAGTCACTTATCTGAAACAGTTAATTCTCATAACATCTGTCTGAATACAGGTTTGCAAAGATCACATTTCCTGTTTGACAGCATTTAGCAATAACAGCATTTACTGCTGAGATAAAGAGTCAAGTAAGTGTTATTTAAGAACCCCAAAATTTCTAATG
>NW_019482889.1:0-709 GCF_002814215.2 Seriola lalandi dorsalis | reverse complement strand
TGTGTCTGCAACAACATACACACATAAAACATGTATATACACACACACATACACTTCGGAGGCTGCATTTAAAGACCGCCTGCGTCACAGCAGCGCGACTTGACTGTCAAATTTGTCCGACAAATGTAGCTTTCTTTTCCTGGACCACGAAGGCCCAACCGATCCCAAGATTAACCGCCTGACGGTAATGAAAATAATATGGCAGCAAACAACGACAGAGAGCCTGAGGATTTCACTTTTAAATGTAAGTATTGGGTTTCAGCTCAGTTGAAACGCTAACGGCACAACTGTCAAAACCAAGGGCCTTAAAGTTTTTAAGAAAAGAAGTTACGTCTTGTCAAGGTTGCTAGGCAACAGGAGTCTGGCTTTGTGATGCAATGATAAGGGCCAAAATCCTCCATTGACCAGACCGTCTCATTACAGTTTGGCCGATGTGGTGTACGAAGGGCCACACCTTCGCGGACCGCATCCTGCCCCTGACTTGTGACACACCTACAGTAAAACCTCTGGGCCTTTATCTGACACATGCCTTCTTTTTTAATTTTCCATTTTCTAATTATAGTTTATAAATATAATTCATCATGTTTTGTGCAGGTTGTGTTCCATCTGTTTGATACAAACTCTTCCACCTGTTTTAATTGAAATGGGCCGTTTCAAATTTTCTCTGCTGCCGGACGTTGTTTCTTACCGAGAGCGGCTGGTGGCGATT
>NW_019482888.1:0-709 GCF_002814215.2 Seriola lalandi dorsalis | reverse complement strand
AGTAAATCTAACACATAGATGTGAGTGGTATATACTCATACTCAAACGTCTCATTACATGAATTCCACACAGATCTGGCTTAAATAGCTATTTGATGTTATAATGAAAACAGTGCTATTTGTCAACTTTGCTCATGAGATATAAAATTTCAGATTGTGGATTAGGTGCTGGAAATTCAAGGGCAGCGATTTTTTATTTCTATCAGTTAATTTCCTCATCATTTGGTCTGTGAAATATTAGAAAATACTTAAAAATAATATATGATATTCTCTTCAAATTGCTTCTTTTGTGTGACCAATAGTTATAAACCCCCAAATATTTAGTTTAAAATTACATAAGACAAAGAAAAGTTCAATTTTTAGAAGCTTGAACTCGAGAAAATTTAGCTTTTATTGCTTAAAAATTATTTTAAAATAACACTGATTGCCAAAACAATCGCAGAATAACTTAACAATAACTGAAGTAATTCATTCACTGTAAAGATATGATCTGAAACTCACCATCCTTCCTGTATCAGTCACCCAGGTGTTTGCTGCTGCAGAGTCTTGCCATCACCTGTCCAAAACTTTGAATATAGCATCTCTGTCTTGATTCCCTCTGAGGTTCCTTATTACTCGAGTTACATCAGACGCTCATCAGTTACCAAAGTCTTAACTGTTCTCTTCTTGTCATGATCATCGCAGGAAAAATGAGCAGCCCACAAATTAGC
>NW_019482887.1:0-709 GCF_002814215.2 Seriola lalandi dorsalis | reverse complement strand
ACACACACACACACACACACACACACACACACACACACACACACACCCTGCAATCATTAAATGAATGTGTTCTTCAGACTGCAAGCTGTCAGCAATATACCAAGAATACATCAGGGGGTAAAAGTCAGCATGTGCGCTGTATTACACAGTCTGTTCTCACACACACACACACACACACACACACACACCACGGTGCTGACATCATATCTATACACTATCATCATGCAGAACATCATTTAACAGCTTGCGGTGTCTGTTTGTGTTCAGACGGATGAGTGGGTGATAAAATCAGGCTTGTTGTTCAGGGTAGCAGCCATTTAAACTAAATGATCGTCACCAACAATAACCTCATTTAACTGGATGAGAAATGGGCGACGTGCGACAGTTCACCAAATAACTGCTGGGTGAGCTAATGAGCTCTCCGCCAGTGTGGAGATGAAAATAGGAATTCGGAGCTGCAGCTGGAAAAGGAAGGATTAATAATATGTTTCTGTTTTATTTACTTATTGAGTGATTTATTGAAAAGCTTTTATGTCTCATTTTAATTTGCTGTTACTGCCAAATACATGAGCAATTAATTCAAGTAATTCCACCTTCCATAATGTTTTCAGCGAGACTTTGATTAGTATCCTCCGTGCTTTTTGTTTGTGATGGCTGTTATTCAATATTCAGTCTGCTGTGTCATGGTTGTAGTGATACAGACGCTTTT
>NW_019482886.1:0-709 GCF_002814215.2 Seriola lalandi dorsalis | reverse complement strand
TTTATATCAACGCTGCAGTTGGAGAAAGTGTCACTTTCAAGCCATGAAAGTTGCAATTTTAAACATAACTTAAACAAAATTCCATGAATTACCCAAACTACCAGACACTAATGTTGTCAAGTCCTGATTATATTTAAATACGGTTAATGTCAAGTATACTACCAATGCAACATGTTACTAAACTTGGGCTAAACTGGTGTAGGTATTGCTAATGAAAAATTTGCTAATTCACATATAAGTTTACTTTTCTGAATAGATGAAAGATAGATTTGTGATGATACTTGGTACAAACATATCTTGTTCAATACACAGGCCTGAAGGTTAGAAAATGATCATCATTGAAATTGCAGTTGCAATACTGGTCAGAAAAACCACAATTAGATATTCTGCCCTAACTTTGTCTCTTTTGCGTGAAAAAGAAGAAGTTCTGCAGAGTCATTTTCCAAGACAGAAATACTTTTGAAGGACACACACAAGCACAAGATTAAGGAAAAAGGGATTTGAAATCTGTGTGTTAAAGCTGTGTTTGTGTGTTCATAGCACACATAACACATAGTTGAACATATACACCTCCATTACCCTAAAGAATTACTCATACACCATTGCAGTGGCAGCAGCAGCATCCAGACTTGACCCTGTGGTCACTGTGCTTCACGCTCATGCTGCTCAGTCAACCAATGAGGACAGCCGACGCCGGTCTGCCTGGAAT
>NW_019482885.1:0-709 GCF_002814215.2 Seriola lalandi dorsalis | reverse complement strand
TGTGTGTGTGTGTGTGTGTGTGTGTGTGTGTATGTGTGTACTATTCTGTGGGTTTAAGTGCATATATGTGTGTGTAGCCTTATGACAGCACTTGTTTATTGTGCAGTTTTTTTTACATGTTTGTGCGTTAGGGGTTTTTATTTGGTTGTGAAGATGTTTTTTATTGCTTTGTATTTCTCACGTGTGCATTTTTTTCTTTTTTCTTTCGATATAAGGCACATTTAGTTTACTCGTAATGTGCTACTTAAATAAAATTACCCTTGCCATAAACACCAGCTATACAGCACTAATATACTGATGACAAACTCCTATTTTTTGACAAAAATCTGTGAAACTGTATTCTCTGCAGTGACACCGCCAGTCGTAATCCTGCACACTCCTGCCTCTTGAAAATAAAATTGTGACAATACAACATCCTGTTTTATTTTTTTTGGTTGCATCCATTCAATAACGTTATGACGCCAATACATTTTGCTAGAGGTCATTGCATGATCAACATTTCTGGCGCTTAATCATGTCGACGCAATGTTGGATTGAACTCATCTTGTGACTTAGCTGAATGCCCCTTCAGCCGTTTACATCGCTTGAAGACATATAACTGTTCATATGTTGCTGATGCTAAATGAAGGAATCCATTGCTAAAGCCGACTGCATGTTTCTTGGTGGTAGGCTAATCAGCGTTTTATGGTGGTGCGTCTTAACTTAAGCA
>NW_019482884.1:0-709 GCF_002814215.2 Seriola lalandi dorsalis | reverse complement strand
AAAATAATCTGTATAATGATCCTAAAGCCCTTTCCCCACCTCACCAAGCCTTACAACCACAACATCCACCTAACTCCCCATGCATCATGAGACACAACATAAAAGTAGGAAGCATTTCCTCGCTGAGAAGAATAGAATTTAAAATTCACATATTGACAATAAATATCAACAGTGTCACGACAAATATTACAACCTGCTGCTCACAGTTCTCTGTTACTGTTTGAGTTGCACAACATCAATTTAATTTCCATCGCTTTCATTCAGAAGCCATAGCTGGAGCTCATAACTCACTCACTAATGGCACAATAAGGGGGAAGCGTACATATCTCTGTTGTCATGTTTTGTCGGGACAGTAATTGATTCTTTTCCCTTTGAGCTTCGTACCAATGAAGAATCTCTTTGTCGCATTACGCTGTCAGCTGAGCGCTGTAATATTTAATAAGGAGTGGAATTAATACTGAAAGACTCTCTTAAGTCCTTTCCTCCTCACAGTGATTCTTATCCACACACACATCATACATCCTGCCTGCTCACACACACACACACACACACACACACACACACACACACACATAGAGACAACACAACTGCTGTCTTCTCTGCTCTCTCTGATTAATACTCTCAGTCTTGGCTGAATGAGCCTGGGGATGCTAATCGAAACGTCAGCGAGACCCTTAATTCAATTTCCCAGCTCTTCTCAATGAGGGGG
>NW_019482883.1:0-709 GCF_002814215.2 Seriola lalandi dorsalis | reverse complement strand
AAAAAAAACAACATTTTTTGCCTCCAGCCTCTGTTTCAGGGCCAATTCAGTCTCCCTTTGTTGCTTCTGAGCAGCAGCTTCCATTATCACTAGAGTCACACTGGTACATTGTTCCATCTATTATCAAGACACAATGGCTGTGACACTGGCATTTAACCTTATTCTATTCTTGGACTCATAATAACATATTCTAATTATTTTTTATTGTTTTCCTTAGAAAAGGAAAGGTGTGAACACATTCATTTTCTTCACAGATAAGCTTTCCAAGACTTATGACTCAAAACATTTTGATCCACTGCCACTTGGAAACAAGAAAAGAATGACGCATTGATCTTTAAGTAAAAATAATCTACCCTACAATCTGTAAAGCTAAACCAAACATGGAGTCTTCTTTATCAGCTGTCTAAAGGCCTTTATACATGAAGAAAATACTACTTTCCCCTCTTCTCTTGCTCAACACCAGCCCTCAAACGTGAAACATGAGCTCCCCCTGCTGATTTAAAAATGGAAAGTGTGCTGCCTTCAGGTGCTCATGATAATAAAACAGGGAAAAGTAATATAAGGAATTTGCTGATGACATAGATGCATGTAATAAGTGGTCGAAAGTTACTAAGTATATGTATTAAAGTACTGTAGCTTAGTAGTTTTGAAGTGCTTGTACTTAACTTACATTATCAAATACTGTACAGGCATTTAAACAGTTTATCCA
>NW_019482882.1:0-709 GCF_002814215.2 Seriola lalandi dorsalis | reverse complement strand
TGTGTGTGTGTGTGTGTGTGTGTGTGTGTGTGTGTGTGTGTGTGTGTGTGTGTGTGTGTGCGCGTGCGTGTGTTGGGAGCCATGTGGTGATAATCTGACAGCAGTGGATTTACTTTGTGTTTTCTGGCTCTGACTTGTTCTTGACAGAGTCAGAGATGTGGAGACTTCCCATCATGCCTCTGGGCTCTGTGGTTGATCCAGAGGGTCAGAGCAGCAGGATGAAGATGTGATCAGAACCGGTCTGGTGCTCCTCTCTGAGGGTCTGAGCAAGTTCAGGATCAGGTTCAGGATCAGTTTCACAATGATCTGGATCTTCATTTATCAACATACAGCTTCAGTCACATGATGCGGGAGGACCACTGACGTGAACTCTGCTCCAGTGTTTTATGACAGATTGATATTTGTAGCTGTAGGATTGATTATCATGGTGGAAACAGACACTGGTGTTTCACTCTGAAGCTTCTTCTGTTGTCAGAGAGACACAAAGATGCAAAATAAACTGTATTTTAGCAGCTGAGCTAACGAGCCGTGGACAGTACAACAGCTTGTATGAATCAGGTGATGTGAGTGAATGTCTCTGCAGAACGTTATCTAACTGACTTTATACACAGACCTGCAGAGTGGCAGTGAGAGGCTGCAGCTGCTGACAGGCAGGAGGCTGTTTTTAGCCTCTGAAGGTCACACACACACACACACACACACACACACA
>NW_019482881.1:0-709 GCF_002814215.2 Seriola lalandi dorsalis | reverse complement strand
AAAGAGCAAAAGGTTTTGCCACTGCTACATAGCTAACGTTAGCATTAACAGCCAAGAGCTTCAGCCATCGTTGTGTTGGATGTAAACAGCTGTTAATGCTAACGTTAGCTATGTAACTGTAACTAGCTCCTTTAAGTTCCCTATCTCAAACAAGAAGAGTGAGAAAGCCTGACTTCTATTCAATATTCCTGTAAAATTCTCAGAAGTTTGTTTCTTTTTTTCAGTTACATGAAATTCTTAATGTCACAACAGGTCAACAATCCAAAGCCTGAGTCTTTCTGGTTCAGCTGGTTTCTTATAAGTTTGGGCTGAAAAGTAGAGATTCAGATGCAGTGAGTTAAACGACGCT
Organism: Seriola lalandi dorsalis; assembly: GCF_002814215.2. Lineage (NCBI taxonomy): Eukaryota > Metazoa > Chordata > Actinopteri > Carangiformes > Carangidae > Seriola > Seriola lalandi. The sequence continues at coordinate 360 of NW_019482881.1, read as the reverse complement.
GTGAGTGACTTCATGTAGAAGAAATTCATCGACCTAGATCACAGATCTGGAGCCGTTCTAGACTATTAAATGAGTATGGATAAAAGAAAAGGTATCAGTGTGCTACTGTTTGTACAGCAGAAAATCTTTGGTATGTACTGTACGTTTCACAAAGCATTACATTGTCACTCTCTCCGCAGTAGGAAGCTCGCTGGACAACAGCAAGCGTAACCTGAAAAGGTGGCCGGTTTGAAATCTCCAGACTGGGTGGAAGTTACAAATGGAAGGTGGAAGCGTTTGAGTAACAGTCAGCAACTGGTTTATGTTTTTTACTCCATGCTGACGCACCGAGCTGCTTTCAGCTCAAATCTGTGAAAACAT
>NW_019482880.1:0-709 GCF_002814215.2 Seriola lalandi dorsalis | reverse complement strand
AAGTTATAGTTAAGAGCCAATGTACTGGAGATTTTTAATGTCACTTAAATTTCATGACAACTTTTCCCACAAAAGACAAGCACAGCCTTAGTGTCATGTAGGCTCTCCTTACGCAACAAGTAGCCGTCCCCATGGCAACGCATGGTGACTTTCAAACAACAGAGGCCTACTGGGGACATTTGGAACCGCTGATGCCACACAGGCTCCATGGCGGGGAAACATTAAAGCCGATTGGGTTTATCCCCAGTGGGGCAGTGAATTGCTCTGCTCAGAGTGGTTGAAGATGTCCTGTGTTGGCTTAGCAGACCAAGGCGACAACTGTCATAAATTACTCCCCTGTGGGCTTGCATGTCTGCCATACAAGAAACAGCTTTAGGGAAACTTAGGGGCAACAGGGCTGCATTTAAGAGAGCCCAGAGCTAGGGGATCACCCCCAACATTCACACTGCTGCACTACCTCTTCACCAATATATAATATTCAGGGCAAAAACCTTATATGTCCAAAACCCCTGTGTTTTTGAAATTTGTAAAAGCCATAGACAGAGATAAAGGGTGACCAATAGTATTGATTTATGAGAAAGGGAAAAAAAGGCAAAATGGAGAGGCATTTTGAGGTTTTTTTTTTGGTTGTTTTGGTTGTTTTTTTACATTTGTCAACAAATTCTACATATTGTTATACTATACAATACACAAAATGTTGTACAATCAT
>NW_019482879.1:0-709 GCF_002814215.2 Seriola lalandi dorsalis | reverse complement strand
GGAGCACCTGGAGCACCTGGAGCACCTGGAGCACCTGGAGCACCTGGAGCACCTGGAGCACCTGGAGCAGCAGGAGCACCTGGAGCACCTGGAGCACCTGTACAGAAGCTGTGATGAGCTGCTGGGGGCGTCAAAATCAAACAAACAGCCAATCACCAGCATTGTTAGATCCCGGTCCAAGCACGCTGCATGCTGATTGGCTCACTGACGCCTCAAGTATCAAATCACAAAGACATTTTTAAATCCTCGTTAGTATCAAACCGATTAGCCCGGTCCATAAACAGTCCCGTTTGATTGGCAGCTCCACAGCAGCAGCGACACGCAGCTAAACGCCGACAGACGGCTGTAATCTCTAATACATCTATCAGGACTGTTGCAGAAACACAGTCATTCACAGTCATTTCTTAATGACTGGTTTAAATGTGATGCTGCTGAAACAAACTAATGCAGGATAAAAGAGGCTTTAGAGCCGCAGCAGCGTTCACCTCTCTCTGACCTCCATGTGGAGTCAACACGGCAAATTCAGTACAAATATTAAGACAGAGCAGAGAATGCTAATATTTGTTTCCACTATCTGTCTGACAGCGGATTTAACAGCGCTCACTTATCCACAGATAAGCCATTGTTTAGAAAAGCTCTAATCAGCTCAGATTAACATGAAGAGCTGCTTTTTGTCTGTTTTTTATTTCCATGTTAAAACGTTTCCCGC
>NW_019482878.1:0-709 GCF_002814215.2 Seriola lalandi dorsalis | reverse complement strand
TGTGTGTGTGTGTGTGTGTGTGTTGGTTACTCGGTAGGAGACCTCCCACACAGATCAGTCTGCATGGCTTTTTCTCCAGAAAACCACCAGCAGCCACACGTGCATGTGTTTGAGCACATGTGTGCGTATGTCAGAGACATGTGCTGCACTGTTAAACTTACTCCATGTTTACCAGTATTGCTACTCTCAGTGGCGACGTTTTTTCAGAGTTTTTTTTTTAATTATTATTCGTAGTCAGGAAATATTTCTACAATATTGCTGACATTAGAAATGACAGTTGTTTCACCACTTCGCTGCATTCGGGCTCGTAAATGTGTGCTGCTTGTGTGTTTCTGCAGGGCATGCGTGTGCTGGTGGACGCCCGGGACAAGCTGGGCATCAGCTGGCAGGTCTGCGAGAACGAGAAGCAAGGCATGCTGGTGATGTCGTGGGAGGGACGCGTGGGCGCCACGGGGGTCGAGCCCAGCGAGTTTCAGCTGTACGTGATGGCACTGAGCGCGCTGTGGGCCGACGTCGGCATACAAGAGGCCTACGCACGGCGCTCTGAGTTCCAACTGGTGAGTAGATCAGAGAGGAGGCTCCAGATTTTTCTGTCTAACGTGCCAACACAGCTGTGTTAGATGATCAAGTTCTCTTTATTGGCTCCTGACGTGTTCGTCTGTACTGACTTTAAACTGGACGTTATTTAACACTAGTGATTATACTTAAA
>NW_019482877.1:0-709 GCF_002814215.2 Seriola lalandi dorsalis | reverse complement strand
CACATCTTAATTTAATTTAGATTTACTTTTCCGAGAGACTTGCTCCACAGTCGCTTAAGTTGAGGAAAGGCGAGGGAAGGCTGCATCTGTAGGAGCATAACAGGCTGTAGACACACAGCAACAAAGGATCCGCTCTCAGCGCTCTCTGCTTTTACTGCATTGTGGCAAGTTTCAGCTCGATACATGGATATATGTCAGCCACTTCAGGACAATGTTACTATCTAAGGAGTTTAATAAGCAGTTATTTTACACCAAAATGAAGCCCCCACCCACGCCAAGATATTCAAAGTTACGGAAATTCTGTTGTATCTTACTATGAACTCGATGGAAGTTGATGCGGCGTCCGGTCAACGTCCGACATTATGAGAAGAAGGTGAAGCTTGAAAAAAACACACAGTAGAAACATTTGCCTTCCTTCTCTCCTCTCTGTGGAACCACAGCGACGGCGGCCATGACAGTCCATCCGGGTACTGCTGTGCTCTTGACACTCATGTGGAAGCGGATGAATATGTGTTGCTAGTCAAATCCCAAACTAGTGCCTTGAATGACATTTTTCGTAAAAAACACAGTTAAAACAACTTTCACCAAAGTGGAATCATACGATTATGACACATCCATAAGAACCCGACGCTGTTTTTCGCAGCTTGAGCACTACGTCATTTGTTGCGCGCGCGCGTATGTGTGTGTGTGTGTGTGTGTGTGTGTGTGT
>NW_019482876.1:0-709 GCF_002814215.2 Seriola lalandi dorsalis | reverse complement strand
GGCTGTATAAATATTTTGGGTTTATTTTCTTTGTATACTACCGTGTTTATTTCTATACATTTTAACTAGTGTGATAGAAAAAAAACCCAGTAAGACAACTTTGAGATAAGACTTTTATGAGATTTTTTTCATTTTTCAGACAGAAGTGTTGGACAATAACTAAGTGCATTTACTCAAGTAAGTTTACATTTGATTTACTTACTGAGCATTTTCTTTTCTTTTGCACAGTAGCTTATGGTATATCACTCACAGGTGCCATTTTTGTGTATTCAGTACTTTTAGTTTTAATACTTTGATTATACTTTGATACTATGATTTTTGACTCAGTTTGCATTTTTAACTAACTGCATTATAGATCCATAAAACCTCCAACAGAAGGACAAAAAAAAAAAACAGTTTTTGGCGGAACTGCACTCGACGTCATTTCCGTTCCGCGAAACAGAAATTTTGGCGCCCCGGATTTTTAAACAGCTAAAAACACAGAGGGAGACAACTGAAAGATGATGAAGAAGAAGACTACAAACGTCGAACCAGCTCGGCAGTTTTAACGGAAAACATCCCTGGCTCAGGCCGGCAGGTCAGTGAGTAATCCCCCGGTTCTGGAGACGTAGAGTCGGTAGAAATGAAGATAAATAAGCTCTGGTCCTGTAGCTGAACCTTGTGCGGTTAGCCTCCTGTTACAGTCGGTCCGTTCGTTAAAAACATACTG
>NW_019482875.1:0-710 GCF_002814215.2 Seriola lalandi dorsalis | reverse complement strand
TAGAAATGTCTATAAACAATTCACAAGTCTTTCACATTTCCACACGTGATGTCAACAAATCCCTTGAAAAGACCAAAACCAACAACACGTTAGTCCGTCTCTCAATAACTTCTTCTTTTAACCTAAAGTAGGGGACTTTTTTCAGCAATGGAATAATACATTTATAACTCTGGTTAGAATTTCCAACTTGCTGGCTACATGGAATTTGTTTATAATATTGCCAGCCTTATCATTTAATGTTTAAATGTTTAATGATTTAAATATTAAGAAATTCATACACAAACTGAACGTGTGTGTTGTATAAGTGTGTAATATATTGGTGTTGCAGTGCATGCAAAACAGATGTAGGACAAAGTGTGAACAAACAAATAACTGACAATGACTGATAATTTCTCTCCTGTAGTTTGTGCTTCTCCTCTCTCTCTGACTCTGGAGCTGCAGGATCCAGATCTGTCACTACAACACTCATGTTTATTATAATTATTATTGATAATAATAATAATAATTCTCTCTAACCCCCTTTCTCTCTTCTCAACCCTACCTGTTGGCCTCCCACTCTGATTTCGACATCAGCAATCCTTCAAGTAATGCCAGTTTTTCCAGGTTAACTATCACACTGGGCACTTTGAGTAAAAATAAGTTTATACAAATAAAAGCTAAAAACATCAAAGACAGGCCATTGTGATGCCACCAAGTGACACTTTACGGCA
>NW_019482874.1:0-710 GCF_002814215.2 Seriola lalandi dorsalis | reverse complement strand
GAGAGAGAGAGAGAGAGAGAGAGAGAGAGAGAGAGTCTCCCTCTTCCCTGCTCATACCTCTCTGCTCTGAATCAGTCAGCAGCTTATCAGAGTCGGTAAAAGCAGCAGGATTCTTCACATATCTGTGACCAGCCTGCCGTCGCTCCGTCTGTATTTATGTCTGAGCTGAATATGTGAGAGTCTGTGCAGCAACTACTGATTATTTTCATTATTTATTTCAACTGACTCATAATTTAGTCCACAAAATATTGACGAATTCCACATCACAGAGCTCAAAACTGTGTCTTCAAAAGTCAAAACGTATTTGGTTTACAATGACGGGAACCAAACAAAGCAGCAAATATTTACATTGGAGAAAAGCAAATGATCATGTTAGCAATGAGCATGCTAACTTGTAGAAGAAAAGACGCGATAGATAGACAAGTGTTAACGTTGGCGTTGCTTTCCACCGCTGGACACAGCTCTTGGTGAGTAAGCAGCGCAGCGGAGAGTAACCAGCTGTTAATGCTAACGCTAGCTTTGTAGCAATAGCAAAACTTACAAATAGCTTCTTTAATCTCAAAATTAGAAAGATAAAATTATATACGGTGATACCATGTCCAGAACATATTTCAGTTTTATAGTTTATGAACTTAACACTTCAGATTAGTTTTCTGTTGGTCCGTCTTTGGGTTGTATCATCTAACATTTCAACAAAGATCTTAAGTGTT
>NW_019482873.1:0-710 GCF_002814215.2 Seriola lalandi dorsalis | reverse complement strand
GAAATGCTGAGAAGAAACATGTCTCCAGTGTTAGTCTTCCCTGCTAGATTTATGCAATCAATTCAAACACAGTGGGAGTTCGTGAAGCCCCCGGAGCAAAGCAGTTCAAAAGTTATCAAAATGACTCCAGTAAATGTTCTTAAGTCACAATTCAAACTCAAAAAAAAAGAAAATCTTGGAGTCAGAGACAGAAGAGGGAGGGAGAGAGAATGATGGAGAGGAAGAGGAGAAAAGAGGCACCTAGAGGAAAAAGGAGTACAGGGGAGAGGTAGAGAGGGGGAGATTGCTGTCGGCTGGAGACATGCAGTCGGTAAAGGAGCCATTGACTTATTGTGTCCTGTTTGAGCTGCCTTCCCAAAGAAGCGCTGCTGTATCCATCTGGCTCAAAAGAATCTGCTGAGTAACTTTGTTTGGGATGAGGTTACAGCAAACTGTAAATTCTCCCACGCAGTCGAGAATCATCCAGCGTAAACAAGGCAGAGATGGAGGGAATAATAAAGCCTGGGCTCATATCTCCGCGCCTCAAACAACAACTCATCCCCCTCTCTCCTTTTCTTTCACCTCCATTCTCTTATTGTTTTTCCCCTCTACCTCTTCTGCTCAATCTCTCCCTTTCTTTTTTCTTTTTTCCCTTCCTCTTCCCCTCGCCAACTCTCCTCTCTCCATCCGTCCACCCTTCCCTCCCTCTCTCCCTCCCCACCTATCCACAG
>NW_019482872.1:0-710 GCF_002814215.2 Seriola lalandi dorsalis | reverse complement strand
ACACACACACACACACCTCCTCCTTTGTTCTGCTGACAAGCTCCTACAGGTTTTCATTGCTGAACACACACTGTCAGTTCAAAGCCAGCTGTTCTCTGCTGGCTAATGGCTGCCAGCGCTGGGCGGCCGGTCAAAGTTCAAAGCCACAGGAAGCTGGAGAGCTGTCTGATGTTCGCCACAACACACACAGACACACACACACACACACACACACACACACACACACGGGAGCCTGGCTGAGGACTATGCAAACAAAAACAAGCGTGACACGGTTGGACACAGAGGTGAAACAACACACAGACATGACCACAGACACACAAAGCAGTAGAAAAGGCATACAGTACATTAGTGCACTTAAACACAACATGTTACGGATTCTATCGCTTCATATTACAATAAGGCTCGTTTCCTAATCAGACTGTGATGTGAGCGCAATAGGAATAAACTGCGATCTGCAGATCCTGGTCCTGCCTAATGACATGACATCAAATATCAGAAACATAGACCATCACATTTTTGTAAAACCTAAATGAAAACATTCACAGTCGAAGCACAACGTCACTAAGACAGATGCCCGGCGTCGCCGAGACCCTCAGCTCTTCTCTGGTATGCACCAAATGGAAGGGACGGACTTGGAATGTAGACTTGAAGGCACTAGGATGGAGAAAGGGTGTGTGTGTGTGTGTGTGTGTGTGTGTGTGTGTGTGTGT
>NW_019482871.1:0-1052 GCF_002814215.2 Seriola lalandi dorsalis | reverse complement strand
GTTCAGAGTTTCACTCCTTTGCAGCTTTAAGACAAAAAAATCATTAAAAATGATTGATCAGTCTTTTATTCCCTTATTAATATTGAGGTAAAATATGACATCATGCACTCTGTGTATTGCCTTTATTTTTATATTTTAATTATTTGTTCTACTGTCAAACATTGCTCTGATGTCAAAACAAAGCTGCTCACTGGACTGTTATTGTGGACCTAGTTTCATAGAAACAGTGAATCTGTGGAAAATGTGATGAATAATGAGACAGCAAATCAGGAAAATACAAGTAATTAAAATAAATTGATAAAAGTAACTCACAGCAGAATTAAATGGACCAAGTTAAAAAGGGACCTGATTGAACTTGTGATAAAAGTGAGTTTCAAGAACAAACAATTCAACTGATTTTTCATGCTGAGGTTGAAAGTGTTGAAAGCTCAGGAGCTCAGATCAAATCACTCTGATCACACTGTTTGATCAGGTGATGATCAGGTGACTTGGAATGATGAAGAAACTCTGTGAAAACTGTAAATGAATGTGAAACATTTTGTAGCTAAAGTGAAACGTCATGTGACTCATCTTTTATTTTGAAATCAGTGTCATTGACATTATTTTGGACAATCATGTTGCTTCTTTTAATTTGTTAAGGTGCTGATCCAGAGTCTGTCAGGTGCAGTTACAGTCTGAACTGTTGACTGTTGTTGACTGTGATATTTGAATTGTCTCTATCTGACAGTGAGTTTGTGTTTATGTTGTTTAGGTTGCAACTAACAATCATTTTAATTATTGATTAATCTGCTGATTATTTTCTCCAGTAATCAATTAATCATTTTATTTTATAAAACACTGTAAAGAGCAGAAATAAATTCTCATTAAAATCTTCCAGAGTCTGAGGTGATGTCATAAAGTTTTGTTTTTTCAAACTAAAAATCCAAAGAAAATCAATTTAATATGAGACGATGAAAAGCAGCAAATTATCACATTTGAGGCTGAAACATCAAAGATTTGGTATTTCTGCTTCAAACTGACTAAAATGATTAAATTGATCATCAAAATACTTT
>NW_019482870.1:0-753 GCF_002814215.2 Seriola lalandi dorsalis | reverse complement strand
CGGTTGTATAATGGCCTATGTCAAAAGTGTGACTCTTTTGTTGAGTTTTTTGTGTTTCCTGAAAAACCTGAAAAAATGACTTAGGCCATTATTTTAAGAGGGTGTCGATATGTAAGCATAGAAACAAACGGATAAAGGGCCGAAACCAGTGACAGGACTGAAGTATGTTTTCTTCACCCACCCACAAATCTATGCTGTGATATTGTCAATTGCAGGACATTTAACTACATCCTGAGGGAACTGCCCAAAGTACCCACCCATGTGCCGGTGTGTGTGTTGGGTAACCACAGGGACATGGGCGAGCATCGTGTCATCCTTCCTGATGATATAAGGGACCTGATTGCTGGACTGAACAGGTAGATATTAGCATGCAACTAAATGGTCAGATGTTAGAGATGGAAACAAAAACACTCACTCCGATAATTCATGTTGAAGTTGTATAGTACATAATAAGTACATCATTTCTCAGACGTGCAACAGCTGTGGAATCTGATTTAAAAATGGACAATGAATTTGAAAATTATCTATATATTATTAAGGCTGCATAGTTTTCCCTATAGGCTGCATCTGCAAATAACAAGACTGCATTGTGTGATGAAGTATTGACAGACAGAGGTGGCAGAAAAGAAAAACTAACGTGTGAGAGATGGAAGAGTAACACAATCTAGGAAAACAGAAAGTGCACACACATTTTTCCAACCCTATCTTCAAAAAAAAAATGCAGCTGACATTCTGTGAGTAAGTGTTCTCAAC
>NW_019482869.1:0-710 GCF_002814215.2 Seriola lalandi dorsalis | reverse complement strand
GTGTGTGTGTGTGTGTGTGTGTGTGTGTGTGTGTGTGTATTGCATGGAATGCCGTCGTCCATTTTACCACTAACAACCAGACAAATAACACATGTCCTTGAGATGGGTTGTTATAAGGGATTGCCATTTTGGACTTCTGTAAAGAAAAGGCACCAAAGTGGTGTAGTTTAATGGACGACATAGACCACCAGCACTTACTGGATGTCCACATTATTAGTGGTAAAGTGCTCCTTTAATGTATTCAGTAAAGATGTTTGCTTCTGTTCTCCTGCCACCTTCTGCACTCATTGTGTTCCAGCCCGGGTTCACCCATCTTTAAACACATTGCACAATGATGAAGCTGTATGTACATTACATTGTAGTAGATTACAAAAAAGTATTATCGAAACACTACTTGCTTTTATTTTCTTAGCAGAACTTGATAATTATGTTATTAATTATTAAGTTTCATCACTGCAAAACTGGAATTACAAATCCTAGCTCACAGTAAAGTTCATATCTTAAAATTTCCATAAGTTTCATTAACAGTTAAGTACCACATGATGCCACATGATCAGAGAACTTCCAGTGCTCTTCACACGACTGCTGAGTAGCAGGATGCACAGTGATAGTTTATTTCATAATTTAATGAATGCAGCAAAACATAGTGTAGTGTTTTATAAAAAATCTAATTGCTGAATTAATAGTGTTTCTACGTAAGTAAGGAACTA
>NW_019482868.1:0-740 GCF_002814215.2 Seriola lalandi dorsalis | reverse complement strand
TGTGTGTGTGTGTGTGTGTGTGTGTGTGTGTGTGTGTGTGTGTGTGTGTGTGTGTGTGTGTGTGCGCGTGCATGCGTGTGTGTGTATGTGTGTGTGTATGTGTGTGTGTGTGTGTGTGTGTGTGTGTATGTAGGGGAAGAGTGAAGGGTGTCAACATTGCTAGTCAGAGTTGTCTTTCAGACTTTGAAGCAGCTTGAAGAACCTTTGATATTATAAAAGAAGAAATGGGAAAGAAAATGCGAGAAGCAAGTTCTATCAAAATAAAACTAAAAGTCTCTCAAAGATTATTCAAGGAAGTCTTTTTTTTATATGTACATGTGTCTTTATATGTGTCTTTTGTGTGGAACTTTGAACAGTTGAAACTTACAGAGCATTGACTCCAAGGGACCTTTCAAAAAGTTTGTTGCAACACTTATTCGCAGTTACTCCAGGACATCTTTAAATTCCTTATCCTATAATAATAAAGACGTTTTCAAACAATTAAACCTGGCATATTTTACAGTTTCTTTATACATACTTATTAGTACCATTACTGATGAGTGCTCAAACACATCCCTGTAAATTTTACAAGTAAAGGGGAGAAAGTAGATTTTAGAATCTCTGGAAAGAGCTCTAAAAGGATTCTTTTCTCAGTCTATCGAGGTGTTTATACGATATAGTCAATACTTCAAATTTCTTAAAAGGAGATCTAGAGATCCCTAAGTTTACTGTGTGTGTGTGTGTGTGTGTGTGTGTGTGTG
>NW_019482867.1:0-710 GCF_002814215.2 Seriola lalandi dorsalis | reverse complement strand
TTTTTAAAAAGTCATAGTATAGTAAGGCATAAAAAAGTCATAAAAAAGTCATAGTATAGTAAGGCATAAAAAAAGTCATAATAAAGTCATAGTATAGTCAAGCGTAAAAACGTCATAGTATAGTCAAGCATAAAAATCTCATAGTATAGTAAGGCTTAAAAAAGTCAAATCAAAGTCATAGTATAGTAAGGCATAAAAAAAGTCATAATAAAGTCATAGTATAGTAAGGCATAAAAAAGTCAAAAAAGTTTTTAGTATAGTAAGGAATAAAAAGTCATAGTATAATAAGGAATAAAAAAGTCATAGCATAGTAAGGCATAAAAAAGTTTTTAAAAAGTCATAATATAGTAAGGCATAAAAAAGTTTTAAAATAGTCATAGTATAGTAAGGCATAAAAAATCAAATCAAAGTCATCATATAGTAAGGCATAAAAAAGTCATAAAAATGTCATATTATATAGTAAGGCATAAAAAGGTCATAAAAAAGTCATAGTACAGTAAGGCATAAAAGTCATAAAAAAGTTTTAGTATAGTAAGGAATAAAAAAGTCATAGCATAGTAAGGCATAAAAAGTTTTTAAAAAGTCATAATATAGTAAGGCATAAAAAAGTCAGATCAAAGTCATAGTGTAGTAAGGCATAAAAAAGTTTTTAAATAGTCCTAGTATAGTAAGGCATAAAAAAAAGTTTTTAAATAGTCATAGTATAGTAA
>NW_019482866.1:0-710 GCF_002814215.2 Seriola lalandi dorsalis | reverse complement strand
TGAGACATTTAAACTCCGCAAACCACAAGTGTTAATCTCTTGAAGTCTCAGGGGAATTACCAAAGTTATTAGAGCTCATCCAGTGGGCAGCGAGAATGTCTACACCACAAAAGGTGGTGGACTGATCAACTGACACTGACATCCCTAGGTCCCTAAACAAACACATGACCTCAATAGCTTGTTAGCACATACCGCTGCCTTGCTTTGGGACGTACAGGTGCACTGCAGGTCGTCAGTGGGGACGGGGTCACTGGCCTCACAGGGGGTTTCATGGGAGAGCTGCGCGGGGTGAACTGGAGGGTGGACTGGATGCTGCAGGAGGTGGTTCAGACTGCCGTGAGTCCCGTTGTTTGGAGCGGGACGGATACCGAGGAGATCTGGAGGAAGAAGAGAGATTAAAAAAAAAGAGGGCATAAATTTCAGAAACTACGAGGGACGGTAGAACAACCTGTCTTACAACGTTTTACAACCTTTCATTGTAGATTTCTGTCAGTTACATCACTGTTTTATTCACTGGCCTCATCACACAGATACAGAGGTGCAGTTGGGAAAAAGGGAAGGAACAGGCTCTTCTGGTGGGCTTTATATCAAGTGTCTTGAAATCCTTTAAGAATCTTTGAGGCGAGCACTCACTCATTTCCTTCTTACGTTTTTCTTTTTTAGTAAATCATTAGTGACAGTTCACTGCACACACACAACACACACACACA
>NW_019482865.1:0-710 GCF_002814215.2 Seriola lalandi dorsalis | reverse complement strand
ATGCTGAGTTGTACTTCTACTCTTCTACTACTTCTACATTTCCAGGAGGAAAGATTATGCTTTTCACCCTACTGCATTTATTAAGGTGCTTTAGTAACTTGTATTTAATTTACAATATCTTATGTTTCACATGACGGGAGACTTCGACCAATAACAGCTCTTTTCGTCTTGGTTTTCATCTTGGCGCCCATGTTAAAGGGTTAGAGCCGATACACTGCGTCTGCGACACTGCGACACAGGGAAAAGACCTAAGTCATACTGACAACATATCACCAACATCACATGAAACTGACACCTTTCACTCTAGTTTCAAAGTCTAGGCTGAATCTATATATGCCTGCAGTATACTGTATACATACTCAAGTACATACACATGCATATATACTACCAGTCAAAAGTTTTAGTCACCCCCATCTTTCCAGTTTTTATTGAAATTTAAGCAGTTCAAGTCCGGTGAATAATCTTAAATGGTACAAGGGCAGAGGCGCAGCTGGTGAGCAGGGATGGAGTTGGATGTTAATGTCAGGCGAGGAGCATTTCAGGTAAGAAGGTTTATATGCCTGATAAACATGGGCAGACTCAGAATCAACTCTTTTGGTCAAGTGTGTTGGAACGTACAAACAGTTTGATTCTGGCTCTGCGTCACTCTCAGAACACAGATTTACAGAATAAAATGCAGACATGCAGCTGAAGACAGATATAAAGCTAAA
>NW_019482864.1:0-710 GCF_002814215.2 Seriola lalandi dorsalis | reverse complement strand
CACAAATCAAGCAATTTGCGTTTCTGTGAAGTTGTAACAGGAATCTTTCAATAGTTTTTCACATTTCATAGATTAATCGATTGATCAAGAAAATAATTAACCGTTTAACCGATTATGAAAATAATTGTTGTAAATCTAAAACCAAATATATCTTATAGAATCTCAATCTAATTTAGCAAAAATGTCTTTAGAATTTAAGAGGATACTCATCTTTATTTATTTCCGCTCCGCTCGGTCACACTGATGAGACGCATGATCTCTGGTTCTCTCCTGCAGGAATATAAGCCATATATGTTCTGGATGAACATGATCGATGCCTTCTACCAGAGTCTGGTCTGCTTCTTCATTCCTTACTTCGTGAGTCTGGTTTTCATTTCCATCAGCTGGTCTTCACTCAGTTTGTTGCTCTTACTTACTCATCATTTCCCCTCTTTCCTCCCTGTCTCCTCCCACTCTCCCTCTTCCTCTCCCCAGGCCTACGCTGACTCTGATGTGGATCTGTTTACATGGGGAACTCCCATCACCACCCTCGCTTTATTCACCATTCTGCTGCACTTGGGCATTGAGACCAAAACCTGGGTAAAGAAATTCATTTTAAACTCACTGATGGCAGATTTCTTCACTTGAGCTGAGGAGAGAGAAACGCTTCCTTTCTCTCCCCAGCGCTGCTGTTTCTCTCTCGTATCAGCATGTTGGCTTTGTGAGAGGGC
>NW_019482863.1:0-710 GCF_002814215.2 Seriola lalandi dorsalis | reverse complement strand
TGTTTCCCTAAAAACGTGTTGTGAGTTCAACTTAAAGACTCTCAGAGGAGTTTGTTCTTCAGTTCTTCCGGTAAGTACATTTTATTTTCAGCCTCGAAATTAGCATCCCCATTAATATCACATATTAATATATTAATACCACGATGCTAGCTAGTGCCAACGTTGGCTGATAATTTAGCAATTGCTATGCTAACGGTAGAAAAAATAAATCTGAAATCACGAGAATAAAAAGATAAGTAATATTTAAAATAAGTAATACTACAAGAATAAACTCGTAACATCATTTTAAAGCAGTTTAACGCTGCTCCTGATATTTCCCCTTTAAAACCTCAAATTGCGACTTTATTCTCATCATGACTATTTTCTTGAAATATGATTTTATTCTCATAGTTTAGATTTTTAAACCCAGTTTACTTTGAGTTTGATGTAATGTGGAGTAAAAACTACTGTGTTGGCAGTAATCACCATACCACACTGTTAAAAAACAAAAATACTCCATTACAGGTAAAATACATTCAAAATCTCACTTAAACAGTTTAATCAGAATAATGTTGCTACTTCTAACTGTGAGATATAAAAAGGAGTTAACACTGATGTAAAATGTAAGCAGCATTTTTCTGTTCTGTCATAATGATCATTTTCATTATGTATCATTTTTATTGTCAAAGAATTTCTGGATTATTTCCAGATTAAGTGACTGTTTGGTTTTA
>NW_019482862.1:0-710 GCF_002814215.2 Seriola lalandi dorsalis | reverse complement strand
TGTTTCCCTAAAAACGTGTTGTGAGTTCAACTTAAAGACTCTCAGAGGAGTTTGTTCTTCAGTTCTTCCGGTAAGTACATTTTATTTTCAGCCTCGAAATTAGCATCCCCATTAATATCACATATTAATATATTAATACCACGATGCTAGCTAGTGCCAACGTTGGCTGATAATTTAGCAATTGCTATGCTAACGGTAGAAAAAATAAATCTGAAATCACGAGAATAAAAAGATAAGTAATATTTAAAATAAGTAATACTACAAGAATAAACTCGTAACATCATTTTAAAGCAGGTTAACGCTGCTCCTGATATTTCCCCTTTAAAACCTCAAATTGCGACTTTATTCTCATCATGACTATTTTCTTGAAATATGATTTTATTCTCATAGTTTAGATTTTTAAACCCAGTTTACTTTGAGTTTGATGTAATGTGGAGTAAAAACTACTGTGTTGGCAGTAATCACCATACCACACTGTTAAAAAACAAAAATACTCCATTACAGGTAAAATACATTCAAAATCTCACTTAAACAGTTTAATCAGAATAATGTTGCTACTTCTAACTGTGAGATATAAAAAGGAGTTAACACTGATGTAAAATGTAAGCAGCATTTTTCTGTTCTGTCATAATGATCATTTTCATTATGTATCATTTTTATTGTCAAAGAATTTCTGGATTATTTCCAGATTAAGTGACTGTTTGGTTTTA
>NW_019482861.1:0-710 GCF_002814215.2 Seriola lalandi dorsalis | reverse complement strand
GGCCAGTTGTTATGGAGGGAGTTTTTCTACACAGCTGCCACCAACAACCCAAACTTTGACCGCATGGAGGGGAACCCCATCTGTGTCCAGGTGGGTCTTCACACTACTCTGCCCAAAAGAAGAAGTTCACACTCAACAAAGAGGAAACTTATGAACCGACCATTATTTCTGCTCATAACATTGTCAGTGCTGTGGCCAGCAACTGTCTTATACATATGTGGTTCATCTGTTAACTGAGTTTGAAGTGTAAATACTCTACATACAACACATACAAAAGTGTGTGTCTACTGTCTGTCAACACTATTCTACAGTTAGTCTTTGCTACATGATAATATCGAGGCCTCTTGTCTACCCTTTTAAATTCACACTTGTGCCATTCAGACACAGACCGTTGATATTTGAGTAAACTGTGCAGACATGAACACTTTTCTCAATTCTGAGAAGACAGCTGAGACAACAGGACACATACTGCCCCCTCAAACCTATTGAAAAGAATAGTGATTAGTGATTACGATGATGCTACTCATGCATTGGTAAAAGAAAACTCACAGAAGTGTGGAATTCAGTCACTGATTATTGAAATTGTTCAGGTGACAGCTGAATGAAAACCTGTGCAGTGTATCAACTAGCACAAGTGCCCACATCATGTACATGTAAGGGCTGATTGTTGAGAGTTAGAGATAGAGATAGAGAATGAGATAGAGGTAGAG
>NW_019482860.1:0-710 GCF_002814215.2 Seriola lalandi dorsalis | reverse complement strand
CTCTCACAGGTGAAGAGGACTCTCACAGGTGAAGAAGACTCTCACAGGTGAAGAGGACTCTCACAGGTGAAGAAGACTCTCACAGGTGAAGAGGACTCTCACAGGTGAAGAGGACTCTCACAGGTGAAGAGGACTCTTACAGGTGAAGAGGACTCTCACAGGTGAAGAGGACTCTCACAGGTGAAGAGGACTCTTACAGGTATCTTGTGGTCTTACCTGTCGGCCCGTAGAGCTGGACCTCCAGGGGGGCCACCCCAGCCTTGCTGCTGTCTACGGTGAAGGTCTGAGGGACGTGAGCTCTGACTCCACTTCCCAGTCCAGGACCTGAACACCTGACCTTACTGGGATCCACCAGCTCCCGGACCGGGACGCGAAATGGGCTTCCTGCAGCACAGACAGTGGAGTCAGTACTCTGCGGGTCTCTGGACCTGGACTCGGTCTGAGTCCTGGGTTAGTTGAGGCAGACTGTTACCTGGGATAGGTAGACCTCCGAAGGTGATGTTGACGTCATACTCTCCAGGAGTGAAGGGGATGTACTCCACGCTGCAGCTGCCGTCTTTGTTGTCCTTACAGGACATCTTGGCCTCAGACGGACCCTCGATGGCCAGACCCAGACCCCCGGTCCCAGCACCCCTGAGGAGAGAGGAGGGAGGTTCTGAGGGACTGGACTAGTTGGACACTTTCAGGTTTGTGTGACAGCTCTGAAGTGA
>NW_019482859.1:0-710 GCF_002814215.2 Seriola lalandi dorsalis | reverse complement strand
TGTCAACGTGCAAAACAGTATAACATGTTCATCTTGTTCATCACACACTGACCATAGTTTTATGAAAGAGAAGGGAATCTGCTCACTGTGCTGGTTAAGCAGCATCCTGATGGATATCCTGCTCATGTAGAAACGATCCAGAAAATACTGAACATTTTGGCTGACCACTGGGTCCGTGCCGTAAGTCTCTTTGTACTCCACGACTCCCTGAGCCATGGTGGGAATTACATCATTGTGTCGATTCCTGATTTTTATCACAGCATCTGTGAAACTAAATGAAGATATAACAATTATAGCAAGAAACAGATGAGCTTTTTGCACTGAATAAAACTTCATAAGAGTAAGAAAGAAAATCTGCACATGTCATAGTTTGATTTACTTACTCATATGTGACTTTTTCATCGTCTGCATTTTTGTTGTTGAACTCGATAATCTCCTGAAGACTTTGCATATACCTGTGTAGGAAAAAAAAAACAACCCTATCAATTAGCAGACAGTATCATCAGCATCATTTGAGAGATGACTGAGAAAAAGCAGAACCTACTTACCAGCTCTGGACCAACCGGACTGATGGAGTTCTTAGCAAGTTGTCTGGCAATAAGTTGATCTCTTTCATGATGTTTGCCAACCTCACAGGCAACTCCTGTCTAAGGAAGGCGAATGATGTTTTTTCACACGCATTTTCTGAGCCTGGAGGGTGAAGGTACAAA
>NW_019482858.1:0-864 GCF_002814215.2 Seriola lalandi dorsalis | reverse complement strand
ACACACACACACACACACCTGCTGTAGAACCTCCAGCGTGACCGGGTAAAATAAATTCTCCACGATGATCCTCAGCACGGGACTCTGACCCAGAGCTAAGCCCCGCCCCTCCCCTCCTGACGCCATGCTCCCAGAATGCACTGCTGCTGCACTGATGGCCTGAAGCGTCACCTGAGCTCTCTGTCAACAAACAAACAACGATTTAAATCAACAGAAACACATCTTGACTTTTTCACACTTTGTATTTATTATTATATAATAATATATAATATAATTATTTAATCACACTTTGATCGTCACCTCTCATTTAAATTTGACTCATTATTAATATTTATTCATATTTTCAGATTTGTTTGTAAATAAATAAATGTTGTGTTGAATTGGGCGTGGCCTGACCCTCTGCTACTCACCTGATTGGTCAGATTGTCGGTCTTGAGCTCGCGGTGGGTGGAGTACTGAATGAAGATTGGCTGGTTCCTGACGGTAGGCGTGGCCGAGGTGTAGTAGTTCACCATGGTAACTGCTGCTTCCTCTGACGCCATCTCTAGAAACGCCTGAAAGAACAACCTGAATGAATTTCAGTGGAGACCTGCTTTAAATAATATATAAAATATATAATATATGACATCATCACCACCATCATCATCATCATCATCATCATCACCTGGTTCTTGGTCTTCAGTGTGATCAGTTTACTAACTCGGCCGAAGGGAAGCGCCAGCGCCAGCACTTCCTGTTCGGAGACGTCGGCGGGAAGCTGGCGCAGGTGAAGGACTCGGGACGGGACGGACTGAGCACGCTCAGAAACACACAGCCTATCAGTGCCATCCACTGTGGACACACACACACACACACACACACACA
>NW_019482857.1:0-784 GCF_002814215.2 Seriola lalandi dorsalis | reverse complement strand
GTGTAGGGGATTACTAGTGCAGCCCAGTGATATGTGGCATGGTCAGTGGATTGAGTGAGTGTACTCAGGGTTAACAAATGAGAAGCCTTGGAATTCTTCCTGGTCCAGGTTGGCTATAAGCTCCTGATCTGGGGGGGTCAGCTCTGGGGGGTGGCGCGTGAAAAAGCGATCAAAGTTCTCCGCATCACGCCCACACTGCCATGGAGAGGAGAGAGAGACAGAGATGGAGAGAGAGATGGGGAGGATGAGGTGAGTTTGATGAGGGATGTGAAGGAAAAAAAGGACAACAACAAACGACAAAGAGAAAAAAGAGAAATACAACTAAAACATGGCATCAACCAATCAAATCACTCACAGCCGAGACTGTGGATTTCCATTGGTCCATATGTGAGCAAGTGAAAGTTCAGCTTCACCATTGGTGACTACACTCACAAATCTCAGCTCTAGCATTTGCGAGAGAAATGACCAATGGCAGGTGATGGTTGGGTTCGGGGGATGAGCGATCTAATCACGTCTGTAACTTACCTTTAAAGTTTGACTAAGTGCCTTTTCTCCTTCCTTACTGTGATAGATGTCTAAGGTATTCAGATAAGTTATGCTAATATTCAACAGCTCAAGTGTGTGTGTGTGTGTGTGTGTGAGTGAGTGTGTGTGAGTGTGTGAGAGAGAGAGAGAGAGAGAGAGAGAGAGAGAGAGAGAGAGAGAGAGAGTGAGTGAGTGAGTGAGTGAGTGAGTGAGTGAGTGAGTGTGTGTGTGTGTGTGTGTGTGTATGTGTGTGTGTGAG
>NW_019482856.1:0-710 GCF_002814215.2 Seriola lalandi dorsalis | reverse complement strand
AAAAGAACTTTTCTGTGTGGTACAAACACAGCACATGCTTTCAGACTCTGCCAATAAACTGTGTCTTCTGGTCCACAGACTGAATGGCTGGCTGCTGGCTAAGACGGTGGTGGCCAGACATGAGCAGCTGTTGTTGTAGTTGAACCAATCCCCAGTTACCTATGTATCCGCCAATATGTATATATGTGTGTGTGTGTGTGCGTGTGAGAGAGAGAGAAAGAGAGAACGTGTGTGTGAATGTGCATGTCTGCTCAGAGAGAGAAAAATGACACGCACTGTCTGATTTGAGGCATTTTACCAAAGGATTCACCCAGTCACACAACTCTTCTATTGTACAGGACAGTGACCATTCATCCTTTCACAGTGCATGTTATGTAAAGCCAATATAGTATGTGTGTTGTTTTACTGCAAAAATAAAAATACAGACACACAAACATGCACACAGAAACACACACACACACACCACCTAGGCCTACACACTCCTGAAGCCTGCCAGTCTGACAGTGCATTACATGGCACAACACTGCCTCACATCCACATCTATTCAATGTCTTTCTGCTCTCCTAAACCCTTCCCTAAAGATACTACCACCCACCTCCTGTGGACTCCCCACAAAGTGAAACAAATAACCCCCTTCACCCCTCTTAGAGGAAGCACTCTGTATGCCTTGACTGAGATTTATGCCACGGCCGACAGAAAAGAACAGTGGG
>NW_019482855.1:0-710 GCF_002814215.2 Seriola lalandi dorsalis | reverse complement strand
GCTGCAGTTTGGCCCCATAAGGGCCCCATGTGCTTGCTGCATTCAAAGCCCTGAAGCTTCAAGCCTTTTTTTGGCGCAAAGAAGAAACAAAACCTTGTCAGGCTTCATCTGCCCATCACTAGTTTCAGCTGTTTTGACTGTCATGTATAAGAATAATCTAGTGTGAGCTGAGGTCAGGTCTGGAAGAAGAGATGTGTGTATTGGGTTAGTACATGTGGGTGTTTTCATATTAGTTTTTTGTACTTGAAAGTCCGGGTTGGGACCCAGGGTGAGGTTGTAGCCATAGCGCCCGATGGTCATGAGTCCTGAGAAGTGAAGGGCAGAACACTGGGACACGATGTGTTTCACCGTGTTCACCGTCTCCTCCGGGGGCAGGCCATGTTTACCTGCAACAAACATGAGACATACTGTTTGTGATCAGCTGACACTGTGCGTGCAGTATGTGTGTTTGTGATCAGCCTACAGAATGAGAACAAAAAAAAACGGATATCAACACTAACTCTGTTCTCCGCTGGTGTTGATCTGCACCATGACCTTTAACCTCTGCATGCTGGCTCCCCTGAGCCGCTGCCATGAGCTGTTGACCTTGTCGGCCAGTTTCGCCGAGTCAACCGTCTCAACGAGGAACAGGTTTGGCACGCCTGGGAGCAGAGAGACAGGACTCAGTGTGAGGCTTTTTAACACAAAGCTTCAGCCTCAGAGCTGACAGG
>NW_019482854.1:0-711 GCF_002814215.2 Seriola lalandi dorsalis | reverse complement strand
AAAACAACACATTTAAAACACACATGTACATAATGATGAAATATTGGATATAAACCAGCTCCCTGATTACAGGCCGAAAAATCGGAAATTGCATTTGTTTTCCTTCTTTTATATTTTTAATTTATATCTTTAATTTTCTTTGTGGTCTGTTGAAGGTGAGGTTTGGCAGTTATGATGTCCGTCAGTTAGTGGTCTGCTGAGTCAGTCCAACGCCTGACCTCTTTTTTCCTCATACCATGCTAAGGTCAAACCAATACCTTATTTTAATTTAATACTATTTGATTTACTTTACATTCATGCTTCCCTGAGGATGAACTCCCTCCCTCTGCTTTTCTTTCCAGGGTGAAGGATGTGGAGTGAGACTAAGCAGAGTTAACATTATAATTGGCTGCATTGCAGGCAGCATCAATGATTCTGATTCATTTGATATCAATAAAAGAAGAAGAGTGGAAATAGTGCATTTGCTGGGGACTATTTTCAGTGGTTGATTAATCCAGCAGCTGAATGGTGTATGTGAGACGAAGTCGAAATAAACTACAGTGTGTATTTGTGCTAATGAAGGAACACTGTGGCTTAGTGCTGTGTTTTAATAGTTTCTGGACAATAGAGCTCTGTGGCACAGAAGGGAAAGAGGGAAAAATATTCAGACATTCATTGCTTGTTTTTGTTTTTTTCATAACATCTTCAGACTAAGAAAGATTTTCTGTAGAA
>NW_019482853.1:0-711 GCF_002814215.2 Seriola lalandi dorsalis | reverse complement strand
AACTTCTGTTTTATCATTAATAATTAATATATATATTATATATGTATATTCATGTAAAAACATGTAAAAAAGGACAAAATGATAGCCCCAGCTAGCCTTAGCTAAAGCGGAAACAAAATTACTTACTAATTGTTCATTAGTTGTTGTCTGTTACTGAAAAATATCTATTTTGATGAACTGACCGCTTGGTAATTCAGCTTGTTATTCCACATATTAAACTGAGACAGTTCCTACATGCGATTATAATGGAGAAAATAAACAGCTTAACTCCTGCTAAAGCTAACTAGCAAAGCTAAGCGGCATTTGGATCTAGTGGAATTCAAGCTTTTTGCTCTCATTAAAATGAAATGTATCAAATTGTAAATTTATTCATTTGATTGATTTAGATTTAGTTGCATTAATCCCTAAGAACGATGGAGTAATCAAAATAAAATGTATTTTCCCAAACAAATTTGTTAAAATGGTCAGGAAAGCTGACACAACAGTTTCTAGATAGGCCTACTCCTTATCCATCATTTTAAATAATATCCGTGTTGAAGGTATAGTATAAACCTTTTTCTATCTGTTTTGCATTTTGCTGGCCTTCCTGAAACAATTTTCTTTGTCAACATTACTGCTTTTATATTTAGTGCGTTCTACCTCTGTAGGGCAAAATAGATAGATAGATAGATAGATAGATAGATAGATAGATAGATAGATAGATAGATAGAT
>NW_019482852.1:0-711 GCF_002814215.2 Seriola lalandi dorsalis | reverse complement strand
AAAAATTTTTTCTTAGGTAGTTTTGTGTATTACTGTGGCGGCTGTAAGAAGGGAAATAGGTGCTCACAGGACTGTTGCTTCATCCTCATAAAACAAGGTATTTTAAATTGTAATCCAACAATCACTAGATATAAACATTATTAATACTGGCAATGACAAAGAAAGCAGAATTGCCTTTGTCAAAGCAGTAATATCTAACACGAGAATTGTTCTGGTCAGTGCTTATGCACCAGCAGAGTATGATAAAATTTTTTTAAACATTATCCAATATGCTCTTGAATTAACCAGATCATTATTATATTATTGGTACAGATATGAACACAATAATAAATCCAATATTAGATAAACTGAACCAAATGGCCAGCTATCTCAGCTATCCTGCTCTAAGGCTTTGCGGCGGTGTATGAAAGACCTCAGCCTGTTGAATATATGGTGGTTTTGTCATCCAGCAGCCAAAGAATATAGCTTTTTCAGACACAGATCATACTCAAGAATTTATTATATTCTTGTCTCTATGGCGCTTTGTTCAACAGTACAAACAGCAGACATTATTTTGGAAATTTAACACTACCCTAATATCAAATACTGATGATTTTTGTTCCCAGTTTAAATCTAAAATGAAACAATTGATCTCTATCAATGTGGAATCGGTGGAAGATTTTAGATATATTTGGGAAGGTTTTATAAGAAACAATGTTACATCTTTTGCTT
>NW_019482851.1:0-711 GCF_002814215.2 Seriola lalandi dorsalis | reverse complement strand
CCCACCTCCACATATTGGAGTGGTGACAAAAGTCTCAGCAGAGGATATCTCAAAACTACCTGGTGGGATAGATACTGCCAGCGGTAAGTGGGAAAAATACTGTATATTTTTTTATTCATTTATTTTTGTGATTTAGATAAACAGACCCTTTAGTCTTGCACAGAAGAGATGTGTCAGGGGATTCTCTGCAGGCTCTACCGTTTTTTTAAAGGTGTAATGTTTAGTTAATAAAATATTGTAAATAATAGTAATTCTAATGTTATTGTTAAAATCATTTTTTGTGTTTTATATTTGTATTTGTGACTTGTAATGTTTTTTGTTACCTGCGCAGGGACTATGGATGTAATTGAGCATTTATGCTACAATCCGGCATGTTTACATTGGTATTGAAATTTTTCATTTAAAAATCGTTTTGGGTCGATTTCAGTTATCATAACCGTCACCGCTCCTTAGAGCTGGAACCGTTAAGCTAAGGTACTTCCTCTGCTGTGAGGCACGTGACGCTACTATGCTATCTTGCTAACGTTCCACTGTCTGGAACCGACAGGAATGGCGCCTACCGATGAAATTGACTTTGTGCATGATTTGCTTCGGAAAACATCTTTCCAGAGGAAGTTTACAAGATAATAACAGAGATATATCTAAGGAAGAGGCCAAGACCTTGAGGACCTCGAAGTGTTCGTCAAGCACGCACTTTACTGATGCTAGCTA
>NW_019482850.1:0-711 GCF_002814215.2 Seriola lalandi dorsalis | reverse complement strand
TAAAGAATGACAGTCGTAATTGGTTTCTTCTGAGATGGTTTGAGAAGTCCGGGACTTTTTCATTTGTTTTTAAAATCGCTTACACTTTGTTTTTTGTTTTTTTTCTATTTAATTAAACTCATTTTCCAGACTAGTTTTTTTTAAAAGAAAATATTTACAAAATATGTATCTGTTTTATCTGTGTCATATAGAAACCTTATGCCTGTAGAATACTAAAGGTGTGGAAAAATATTGTTTTTCCACTTGATCACAAGTAAAAATGACTGTGAAACCAACAGACAGAAGTAAACATCCTGGTATTGCATAGATTGAGTTCTTTACTTTTGAATACTCTTTGTCTTTAGTTTTATGTGTATTTTTTCATTAACTTGTATACACTTATAACGGTAAGATTTATGAAGACCTCCTTGTGTTTTCTCTGTCTCTTTCAGACCAGTGCACAGTGACAAGATCCTATCTCTTCCTCCACAAGTTCTGGTTCTTTAGTACCATCTACTACTTTGGTAACTGGGCCTTTATTGGGGTAAGTCCAGGGAGGTAAATAAAATGTCATGATCTTGATTTTAAGTAGAGGGAGCATTATAGTAGAAATTTGGGTGAATCAAAACACTGCATTTAGTTATTTTATATCTTTTGAACAATAAAACATTTACAGCAACAACATCTATAAAACATTTAATTTAGTTCAGTATTTTCTTCAGGGAAGAGTGC
>NW_019482849.1:0-711 GCF_002814215.2 Seriola lalandi dorsalis | reverse complement strand
ATAAATTATAGTAGAGATGTAAAATAATCCTTCATAGCTCAGTGAGGACAGAGCAACAGTCTGACAGGTTGACCGGAAGCTGCTGCATCGTCCATAAGTGATGGAGGGAAGGAGCAGAAAGTCCAGGAGCCGTTATTCATCAGTCTTAGTGTTAGAAAACGTTTTACACTGTGGTTTTACAGTTTAACGTTAGCACACATGCTAACTTCAGCTACAATAACATTACAAGTTACTCCTCATATTTATGATATTAGCCAAATCGATGTAGGATGTGTGCAATTAGCCCATATTAGCCCAGCTCCACCCTCTCATCCAAATATGGTTTCTTCTGGCTCCAAAAAACCAAGATGGCGACGTTCATTAAGCCAAACTCGAGGCTTCAAAACATCGGTTCACAAACCGATGGGTGACGTCACGGCAGTTCGCCACTTGGGGGAAACGCGTCAGAGGAAACTCAGGTGATGTTGATACACCTTGATTAGTAACGTCACGCTGCTGCAAAAGTGAACGGTAGTCAGTCAGAAAAAGTAAACAGGAAGTCGCCGCACTTTTTCTCTTCTCACCAGTGACGTGATATAAAGTTAGCAACACAGGCTAATAGGCTAATCCAAATGAAATTGGGAGAATTGCCAAGTTTTCCATCGTTGCTCCTGTGTTTACTACCATTAGTGGAGAGTGGAGTGGAAGAAAAAGAGGACGGGGGTGGAGAAC
>NW_019482848.1:0-711 GCF_002814215.2 Seriola lalandi dorsalis | reverse complement strand
ACGAAGCAGCCGCCGATAGTTGTGCAGGACTGGTGGTTTTACTTGCCAAGTGCAGGAGCCGGGACTTTTAGACACTGCTGTTGTCTGTTGTTGCTGCTGGTTTACTCGGATTAAACCTTTTAAAATCGAGTCCTAGATCTCTGTCAGGCCACACGTGGCGTTGGAAACATCTCAAATTATCTTCTTAACATTTTTAACATTTAAAATCTGGTACTTTAAACATTGATTTTATTATTTCAATTTGTTGGACCGCTCAATGCTAGCTGCTCTATGAGGCACAGTGGTGGTTTGAGCTAAATGTTAACGTCAACATGCTAATATATTCATGTTGCTAACATGCTGATGTATAGCTGAGATGATGTTTACCGCCCTCACCATCTTACTTTAGCATGTTAGCATAGTAACGTTTGATAATTGGCTCCAAAGACGACGTGCAGCTGAAGTTGATGGAGATTTCATTGCTTCTGGACCAATTATTTTGAACTGATGATGAAACTAGAAGAGTGAAGATGATCAAAGTCATTAGGATTCAAACAGCTGTAATCCTGTACGCACTTCACTACATTTGAAAACAATTATCATTATTATTATTTTAACATCCTATCTTGAAAAATAAAATTGTGCACCCAGGAGATCCTGTCTTATTTTTTTTGGCTGCATCCACTCACTAACGTAATGAGTCTAGATTGAAGAGGAGAGCAGGAGGTAAAG
>NW_019482847.1:0-711 GCF_002814215.2 Seriola lalandi dorsalis | reverse complement strand
TCCAAAAAATATTATCCACAAATATTACATGGTTGAAATACAAAAGCACAATTACCGTGTGCGCCTCTTGGACCGTGCAAAATATTATTAATTTGAAGCCTTACATCTTTCTTCTGCAGCCACATTGGCTCTCTCTGCAAACATGTTGGCTCTCTCTGCTGCCGTATTGCTTCTGCCCACAATGCAACAGGTGTGCCCTTCACTAAACTCTGGTCATTTGACCTGCGACCTCAAAAAATGAAATTTGTAATAAAGAACACTAGATTTTTAACCACAAAATTATTCTTTAATGTTTTTAAACACAGAAAAAAATTATCATCAAGAATATAAAATAAACAATACAATGAAATCTCAGTAAAACGGTCTCTGAGACAGACAGAGATCGGTCAAAAAACATGGCCGCCATCAACCAAAATATCTTTGCAAAGGGTAGGGCATAGTTAATATTGGCCATAACTCATTAACCATTGGTCCGATCATTATGAAACTGGGTCCATACCGTTGTGCTGTGACAGGGAGTAGGACTATTAAAGCATTTTGAGCCTGACTTCTAGGGGGTGCCATAAATGCCAAAAATACGTATATCAAAATTGGTTGAACAGATTTTCACCAAAATTGGTACACATGTTTTTGAGGCAATTGATTGATAAAAGTGGGCAGGGCCTATTCATCAATATGTGCCATCTTGAGCCTTTGCTCAATTTGCAGAAA
>NW_019482846.1:0-711 GCF_002814215.2 Seriola lalandi dorsalis | reverse complement strand
CCAGCTGCTGCCTCGGGGCTGCTCCTCATGCTCACGTCACTACGGCAGACAGGCCTTTATTTAGGATATCGGGATATTTATACTCTAAACATTCGGCTGATGCTCACGGAGAAGGAACGAATGCATGTCAGGTCACTTTAAGGCGACACACGTGGTGCTGTGGATGATCGATGTAATCTGAATTTCCTGGAATTAAACCTGTGACCTTTAGGCAAAGATCTTAAATGCGGTTCATGTAAAAGGAACTGCCTTAAGGTGCACACACTCCCTGCACATGTAACAGCTTCATTGTGTTTGTGTTGTTGTTATTGGAGCCTGTTTTGTCCCAGATGTCACCCTAAAGATGTTTAAAGTGAACTCTTAATGCAGCATTGATGAATTCCATGTTTCCACAGTTGAACTATTGCAGCTCTGAGCTCTGACAGTTTAATTACTGTAATCTAAAGACGAATTGTAGCGTAATCTCTGTCATGGTTCGCGATTTGTATTCGCTGCCAGGAGGGAAATGGCATCGCCGCAAATCACACGAGGCCCTCTGGCAGCTGTCCTTGTCAAGGCTTTTTGATTTGGTGCGAGTGGACCAGAGGCACTCGTTCAAAAACTCGCTAATGGAGAAAAGTGAGAAGCGCCCGGGTGTTACTCATCATGATTTACAGCGAGGCGCACGTCCGTCTGCGGAGCCACGAGGAGCTCAATCTGTCAGGCCGTTCT
>NW_019482845.1:0-711 GCF_002814215.2 Seriola lalandi dorsalis | reverse complement strand
ATTATTATGGTCTGGATTTAAATGTAGATGTATCATCTCAACATTAAATCTGTTCCTGTACTACATTCATTCCCCACCTGTGTCATGTAAATTCAAAATAGTCACATCAGACAATCTTTGCCTCTTTTAATGTGACAGTAGTGAAAATGAGTCTTTGTCAGAATCTGTTGTGGAGCCGTTATTAAAGGACTCATGTTGACATGGCGACGTCAGCACTGACACCTGACCCGACGTTACTGGTCGCTAATATTTGTAATAATCTGTCACACCTAACTGCGCCACTTCAGAGTAGGTCGTATCAAACTGGACTGATAGAAATAAAAACATCCTGACATTTGTCTTTAGTGGCCGATCTGTTTTTAAAGGTCTCAGTTCACAAAGGGAAAAAAATAAAACACATTTTCTCTCGGTGGATGTGTGTGGTTCAGGGCCTCCAGGGAAAATGTGTTTTGTTGTGATTTGGCGGACTGAGCCTTTAAGAGCAGCACAGAAACCACTTCAGCACGGCCTGCGGTGCAGAGAGCCGTTACTGCAGGTCCTTACGCCTGAAATGGATGGTGAGGTCAGCGCTTCATTAGTTTGTGACTGTGATTGGCTCGCAGGTATAAGGCTCTGCCCGGTGACTTATGGCTGTAATTTAGCCCTGATTACTTACACCATTACTTTAACTCTAATTAGACTGTCAGTCAGAGGAGGAGGGGGGGGGGGGGG
>NW_019482844.1:0-711 GCF_002814215.2 Seriola lalandi dorsalis | reverse complement strand
AAAAAAAAAAAAAAAAAAATTCATTGTATAGAACAGTGATGCTGCTGGGGTCATGATACTCTATGTACAGCCTAAGATTGTTACAACTTCATGGGAGTATTTGGTCTAAATTTCGATGTCATTTGTGCCTCGCACAGGCCTGGTAAGACTTCAGCTCCACTGTAGATTAGTTTGTGTGCTCAACCTTCAAATATTAACCCAAGCAATCAGTTCGTTCTTTTCATACCTTTGTCTCACTGGTTACTTTCTCTTGCTATTGGTCACTCTAAGATTAGTTTTATCCCCGTCGATACAAGGAAGAAAAGAAAATAGTTTGAAGCACTGTAGAGAACTGCAGTTAAGTATGTGGTTCACAGATGGGCTCTTTTTTCTTTTTTTTAGATGAGTTGATCCATTGCAATTTATTCAATATTAGAGGGAAACAAGCAGCTGCTTCTTATTGGTGGACATGTGATATTGACCTACGTGTTCAGAGCCCCCAAGGATATCTGTCACTTTGGTGAAAGATTTATTAAGGTAGAGAAGGCTGGAGAGATTAGCATGGCTGTTAACACTTGGCTTTCATACAATTGCCAGCTATCCTCCATATCGTTGTGATTGTGAATACATAATATTTAATTTGTAGAGCTTCTGTTACACATGCGCTAGGATCTGTACACGCTTTTGTAATTTTACATGTTGGGGCCATGTGTGAAAAGAAACCTGCGTCCA
>NW_019482843.1:0-711 GCF_002814215.2 Seriola lalandi dorsalis | reverse complement strand
TCGCATTACTGTTTTTACTGAAGTTGAATATGTGAGTACTTCTTCCCTGCGCGAATGGACAATTATACATTATAATGTAATGTAAAGTGATAAAAGAGTCGTATTTTATATTCTCACTGGAACATTTAGCTTCTTTTTTCCTGTCCACATGGTCAGTGACTAAAGGTTATTGAGAGAACACCAGCCCTGAAGCTGGCAGGGGTTCAGTGTGTTGCTCAAAGACACATTGGCAGTTGAGCCTCATTTTGTTCAAGAGTGAAAAATGAAACAATTACTCTGAAAGGAGCTGAGGTTGTCTGTTAAGACTAGAGTTAGCACAAACCTGCAAAAATGTTACTTGGGGTTCACTTTTAGGCAAGGAGAGCACAGAGTGAGGGGAAAATATGATCATTTCCTTGATATTGTATAAGACTGGGTTCTCTGAGAAAATGCCATTACATGACATGTTTGAGGGTCTTGTGCAACCTGAGCACAGACACAAGATGTTGATGGATTTTGTTTTAGTAATACTTTATAATACAACCTGCAATGTACAGCGTAATTGTGTTACTGCTTCCTAGGTACAATGGAAGAAAACAATATGGGAATAGGGAGTAACAACTGGAGGACATGTCACCAGATTTTGTGGGTTTTTCAGTACTACCCATCCCTATCTACAAAAATCTTTAGGGTATCATTTTTTCCTTATTTTTTTTCCTTTCTTTAAAATAC
>NW_019482842.1:0-711 GCF_002814215.2 Seriola lalandi dorsalis | reverse complement strand
TGTGTGTGTGTGTGTGTGTGTGTGTGTGTGTGTGTGTGAGAGAGAGAGCAGAGCAATACAGGTGGGAGCATTTTGTGTGTGTAGCTGAATCACAGAACACTAATAAAGCTGTGACTCAGCCTGTCACAATGAAATCAGACGTTTCATTTCATAAAGTGCTGTTGTGATAGATTCATTTATTAATGTGTATTATTGCTCAGTGTAACGTTTGGAGAGCCAAGACTTGAAGAACTTTTCAGTCAGACCCAGTGTCCATTGCAATAGACATCAAAAGTTTGTTAGTCTTTAGCTTTTGCATGATAAGTAGGTAGAGTCTAACTAAACTTAACTAAACGAAAGTTTTTATTGATTGCTTACACATTGTAACAGGGCCTATTAACTAAACATCCCAAACCATGACCCCATCTACCAAAGACGGAACTATAAACATTATTCTCCTGTTTTCACAAATGATTCAGATTTGTTAAACTTTCAGTGAAAAACTCTACACAGATCCCATCATATATCACTGACTGCACCATTTAGAATTTACAAATTCAATATCATTAACTAAAGTCATCGCAACATGTTTAAAGTTAACATACAATTCCCCAGGTGGAAACACTATGAGTCAAAATTTTTCACACACCAATCTGAGCCTCAGGGTAGACGGTTAGGACCATGTTCACTTGCTTTGGAACAATGGATCCACAAAGACCGGATGGTAGAGGA
>NW_019482841.1:0-711 GCF_002814215.2 Seriola lalandi dorsalis | reverse complement strand
TATATTGGTAATGAAGTGACAAGCTAACACTGGAAATGAAATGACACGCTGTCAACTAGCTAACATTAGTTAGATAAACTGTAACTCAAAGCTAAAGTTAGAAACTACCTTACATTAGTTAGCTTAACTATTACTTAAGGCTAAAATTAGAAACTAGCCAACATTAGAAACAAGCTACAATTCGTTACCTAAAGTGTAACTTAATGCCAAAGTTAGAAACTAGCTAAAATTAAAGCTAAAAACTGTTGTTTTTACTTCTTTTTAGGGGAGGGGTTTCAAGTCTTAATCAGGGGGGTCAGACCCCCTCAACCCCCCATAATTTGAACTGTGATATGTCATAACAGTTACTGTTATTATAGTAACCACGGCAATGTTGCGTCTTTTTTATGGTAACCATGACAACCGATGTCCAATACGCATATTTCAGGAGACACACTGGGTTGTATTTGAGGGTAGGAACAAATGGCTGACATGCTCGTATGGATTGGAGGACTTGTTGGGACTGAGTGATCCACCTTGTAACTTGCCTTTAAATGCCTCAAATATTAATTTCATTTCATATAACTTAAACGTGGATCACTGTATGAAACAGGTGAAAGATATGAACGTACATGTACAAACAAACACATCAAGAAGAACTGGTTTTACAGCTCTGCACACTGTTCTCAGTAACAGTCTGTTAAAGCTCCACCCTTTTCCTGATACTCTGAG
>NW_019482840.1:0-712 GCF_002814215.2 Seriola lalandi dorsalis | reverse complement strand
GAGAGAAACTTTAAAATTATTTACATAAAATCCAATGAGAATAGCGATGGTTTACTGTTTAACTGGGCTTCCTCCCAACTTAAAAGAGTAATACTCTAAAGTGGAAGAATTTACCCTCGTAAAAAGGAAGAAAATAGACTTGAAGGCTATAAAGATGCTTTGGATTGTGGTTACGCTCATAAAAGCTGGGTGAAATGTGAGCCTTTATAGAGCCTGTGTATTGATTAAAATTAAAGTATATCTGTAGAGAGATGACAAATGACCTGATGATGAAGTGGCTGAAAAGCATTCAGTGCTGACACAGTGTTAATCATTACCAAGGCACACATGGGACATTGTCAGGGGAAATGCAATACGTTATATAACTAAAATCTGCTATACCATTAAAGGTCATGTAAAATAGTATAACTGTTCCTAGTACACCTGTACTCTTTGCATTTCTATTCCGTTATGTTGATATGATACCTTTGATTTTCATGTCAAATGTTTCAAAATATTTAAAAAGAAATTGATTTATAGAAAACTGAGTAACAACTGAGATGGCATCTGTGTACTAGCACCATATGTTTAAATGTCGACTTTATTATCCATACCATAATTGGCATGTCTGCCATATTTAACTTGTGCAGTGTAAGCAGGTCAGATCCAATATAAGGAGTCCTAGAGGACACAGTGGTGTGTGGCAGAAAACCCTTGAAGACCCCTGCTTGTG
>NW_019482839.1:0-712 GCF_002814215.2 Seriola lalandi dorsalis | reverse complement strand
CAAATACGTCGATAACGGGC
This sequence comes from Seriola lalandi dorsalis, assembly GCF_002814215.2. Taxonomy (NCBI): domain Eukaryota; kingdom Metazoa; phylum Chordata; class Actinopteri; order Carangiformes; family Carangidae; genus Seriola; species Seriola lalandi. The sequence goes on along the minus strand of NW_019482839.1, from coordinate 692 downwards.
TGCAAACGTCGAATAAAGTTTACTTATCCACATTAAAGTTAATATATCTGAAACGCTTTTACTTTCCAGGGTTTGTCCTCAACGATATTTACAGTAACGGTTGTGCGAGCTACCTAAAATAATAGCAGAACGGGAACTTTGAGTTAGCTGTGCATTTTACATTTGCCAACATTGCCCCCCCCAGTTTTTATTCAAAGTGTTAATTTCTGATATATTTCTGCAGCACAAAGGTCCCAAAACTGTTTTTAAACGAGTAACGTTAATTTTTTGGGTAACGTTACCTGACTGTCCTTTGCCGCGGATGGGGGAGCAGCAGCAGTAGCGGCAGCAGCAGTAGTCAGGAGGAGGAGGAGGGGTTTGAATTAATTGCTTTATCGATAAATGTACCTCTGCGCTGCAGCCTGTGGTTATTCGCGCTGGAAGTTTAAGTGCATTGGATTTGTACTAAACGGAATTGATTACTGTGCTGTTCTTGTGAAGGGGAAACGCTGAACCACATATTCAGCCCCCCCTCTCGGTGTCAGTGTTTAGTGAGCACCAGCAAGCATTTCTCCCAATCTGATGAAGAAGAATCAGGCCTATAGATGCATAAGGTGGTAGTATTTCATATCAAGTTTTTAGCATCTAACTAATAGAAAAAGCTTTTTACACCACTCACAGGGATGCTTACATTAATTTTTTTTTTTTTTTTT
>NW_019482838.1:0-712 GCF_002814215.2 Seriola lalandi dorsalis | reverse complement strand
CCGCTTATAAAATGCGCAGCAGCTGCAACAGCAGGAGGGGGACGAAGGTAAACTGGCCTCAGTCATAGAGCTGCTGCTCCGCTTTGTACTGCAAGTCCTTGTTAAACAATAGAAAGAACGTTTTAACTCGACGGAACATGAATAAAGAAACACGGTGATACAGCGGAGACAAACTGGGACTGACATAATTTATTACAGTTTCATCACTGTTTTGACCGGCTACTGAAAGTGGTTTTCTCCCACAAATAAAAGTTGGATAACAGTTTTGTCCACAAAATGTGGAGCGGCCAATAGTTTGTTGTTGTTAGCTAAGTCAGAGCTCGCTGTAAGGTTTGTCACCACAGTGTTACGACGGAAAGAGCTGGAGGAGACACAGTGCTACGGGCAGGTTAAGGTAAATGGAACCGCAGTTGTTGTGCTGTGAGGGGGACAGGCCTGCCAGGGCCTACCGGGACTCCAACCTGTTGACTGACCGGGTCTTGCGTGCGCTCTTGCGGGCAGAAGACAAGTATCTCCCCGCTTCGAACTACTTCAAATGCGTCCAGAGAGAAATAGCTCCGTACATGAGGAGGATAGTGGCGACCTGGGTGCTGGAGGTGAGTTAACGCCGATGCATAGCTTTACGTGTTCTACAAAGACAATCATGTTCACAAAACTGGTGTTTCAAAGTTGTTAACATGTATTCAACCAAGTTATCTTCTTGTTACAAGAA
>NW_019482837.1:0-712 GCF_002814215.2 Seriola lalandi dorsalis | reverse complement strand
ATTCAGTCTGTTTACCCCAACTAACAACAAACAGCCACAGCTCTTATTTCCCTGCCTGTTTGAAATGAGCCATGCTTCCATTTGTGCTTGTGTGTGCATCTCATTGAGCATGCATGTGTGTGTGTGTGTGTGTGTGTGTGTGGATTATTTTTCCTTTGCATATGATTGTCCCAGTGTGTGTGTGAGCGTCTGTGTTATATGTACTGCAGAGAATAGTAGAAACATCGCTCCAGTAACTTGCTGCATAATTCTTGGTGCCAGGGGAGACTCGCCTGGTTGGTTCATTTCTATGGAGAGATGTCTCCCAGTGTTTGAAGAGGCTAAAATAGAACAGTACAAAGCATGTCAGGAAAAAAAAAAATCTGTATTCCCGCCACACACTCCAAACATTGCAGCCAGGGAATAGCTGCTAGTCTGTCTGCCTGACTGACTTGACTGATATTTTTTTGCAAGCCACAAGAAAAACAAAATAAATAAATATAAAAACAGTAATAATGGGAGGGTCTTTTTTTATCTTTGAAGTGGTTATAGTTGGAGATTTGAGAGTATTTCTACCTCTCCCTGCACACAGTCTTTGTAGTCAGCTGTGTCAGTCCCCAGTCTTTCTATGAATCTCAAAAAGACAAGAAAAAAAGAAAACATAGAATCAAGCCATGCATCTGTGTAGGCAGCTCGGCAGAGAGCCACTCACTCAAGAAAATGTTTTATTTAT
>NW_019482836.1:0-712 GCF_002814215.2 Seriola lalandi dorsalis | reverse complement strand
AAAAAAAAAAAAAAGAAGTGAGATAGGAGCGTTCAGAAGCCAACAAGCTTGAAGTACTGTACATACATTTTGCATGCTTGTTTTTACATTATTTCTACAGAGAGCCTAGCAATCACATTGAATTGAATGAGGCTAAGAGGACAGGGGAGAGGTGAAGTGTGTTTAGTGTCGTCCTACCAGACAATCAGTGAAGACATATGCTAGCCACAGGCCACATTTACCTCCTGAACAGGTAAGTTAAGTGGCAAAATCGTAACTTGCCATGTTTTCTCAGCTAAGTGTAGGGCGACCTTTCAACAGGGTCAAATGACAGCCTCCAGGAATTTGGTGTGTACCAAAACACTCTTCACTACACAAAAGGTGTCCACAGATGCACCAACACCTCACTGACTTGACACCAGCACGTGGATCAATGTTAAGTTTACAATAAACTAACTGAATTTCTCAAAGCAACACAAAGACATTATGTGCATTTGATGCGTGTGCAATGAGGAAGCCTAAGAAAGGTTGTTTATAACAGGAGTGTGTTAAACCGCGAGTATGCATTGAGGGCTGTGTATGTGAGTGTGTGTTTGAGAGTATGTCCCCAATATCTATCTGTGTAATCATCAGCGTGTTGCCCCGGGGGGCGGGTTGCCAGGACGAGGCTTAATATTGCAAAGGCATGTGGACAAATTATGAAGATGTCACCATGAGTACACAGCACACTTTC
>NW_019482835.1:0-712 GCF_002814215.2 Seriola lalandi dorsalis | reverse complement strand
TATATATATATATATACATATATATATATATATACATATATATATATATACATATATATATATATATATATACACATATATATATATACACACATTGCTACTTTGGCTCTGCAGCTGCCTGTCTCTGGTCTGTAGTCAGCACTCTGGTCTGGAGCAATGTCTCGCCCATAGCACGATCTGATTGGTTACATGTCACATATAATAGCCTATCACTGAAGGCTGCTGTGCACAGATGGACACAGACTAGAGTAGCTGCAGTTAATGAGCAGATAGGGTTAACGAGCAGAGCTGTGTGTTGAAGATAAGACAGCAGACATCACTGAAGCTGTAATAAACATCGCAATCCTCCACACTGAGGTTACAACAACACCACACTGATGAAAACGTTCACCTGTTGGACAGAGAGAGGTCTCTGAGTAAGCATGTTACATTTTAAAAGGGGAAGGGGGAACATCTTATTTGGTGATGATAATAATAATATATGATAAAACTATTAAATTAAATGTAAATGGGGCGGCTGTGGCTCAGGAGGTAGAGCGGGTCGTCCACTGTTTAGAAGGTCGGTGGTTCAATCCCCGGCTCCTCCAGGCCACATGTCGAAGTGTCCTTGGGCAAGATACTGAACCCCTCTTTGCCCCTGATGGCTGTTCCATCAGTGTATGAGTGTGATGTATGAATGTGTGAGTGTATTGGTGAATGTGTAAGTATTGTA
>NW_019482834.1:0-712 GCF_002814215.2 Seriola lalandi dorsalis | reverse complement strand
CTCACACGTTGCTGCGTTTTCTCTAACCAGTCAGCTGTTGTTTACAGTTAAAATGTAAAAGAAAAGGCGGCTGTATGATATGACCAATGTACTACAAGGCATTCACCTCATCAAGAAGTCAATGAACAACATTCAGTGGATGAGCTGTTGTCTGTTGATACATAAAAAAATGTTATTTATGTATCAGTAATGTTTTTTATGTATGTGAACTAAACTTCTTGTAATTTAAAAACAATGCCAATCTGCGGTTTCAGGGATTTTGCACATAAATCCATGCGTCTCAATGTGGCGCTAAATTGAGACGAAGTTAACTGACATCATTAGATTATATCTGGATTGTACCTAACTCATTTCCTGTGGATTGTCTATTTCTTATCTCAGCATTGGACACAGAGGAGCAGCTGAGGCCTCGTCAAAGCTTTAGCATCACTGTTATCATCAGCTAACATCTTTGTGGTCATTTTCCCTCAGGTTACTTCATGGAGCCCACTGTGTTCACTGACGTGGCGGACCACATGTTCATCGCCAAAGAGGAGTCCTTTGGCCCCGTCATGGTGGTGTCCAAATTCAAAAACGGGTAGGTCACCGAAGAGAGCATCTCGCTGCGGTGCCGTGCTACAGTCTGAGTCGCTGACTGTGTCCTCTGTCTTCTTCGTCCAAACCACAGCGACGTGGACGGCGTGCTGCAGAGAGCCAACGACACCGAGTATGG
>NW_019482833.1:0-897 GCF_002814215.2 Seriola lalandi dorsalis | reverse complement strand
TACTGTACAATACTAGACTCTACTGTCACTACACTATGCAATGCTGTTTCTATTGTACTGCTTTATTTTATTATACTGTGCTTCATCACACTATTGTATAGTATACTATTTCTATACAATACTACACCGCTCTACACAATATACTAATATTAGTCGTAGATACTACCACAATACTATGCTGTACTGTAGTATACTTTAATATAATATATATACTATATATCACTCTTACTATACTACACTGCACTATATTGTATCATATATGACACTGAATTATTCTATTAGTCTTGTACTTACACTGTGCAGTACTAAACCATGCTTTGTCATGCTGTACCACACAGTACTATATTATACAATACTAATACTGTACTACACTATGCTGCACGCCACTATACAACATTGTATTGTGTGTATATATTAGTGTCGGTGCACTATCCTCAGCTCACTGAAAAGGCACACACTGCACTACGTTACACACACACTGACGCAGAGTTAGTGATTACAACTGACTAATAGTGAGTTCAGTAACAGTGAGTTCAGTCAGTAACAGTGAGTTCAGTAACAGTGAGTTCAGTAACAGTGAGTTCAGTAACAGTGAGTTCAGTCAGTAACAGTGAGTTCAGTAACAGTGAGTTCAGTAACAGTGAGTTCAGTAACAGTGAGTTCAGTCAGTAACAGTGAGTTCAGTAACAGTGAGTTCAGTAACAGTGAGTTCAGTCAGTAACAGTGAGTTCAGTCAGTAACTGAGTTCAGTAACAGTGAGTTCAGTCAGTAACAGTTAGTTCAGTAATAGTGAGTTCAGTCAGTAACTGAGTTCAGTAACAGTTAGTTCAGTAACAGTGAGTTCAGTCAGTAACAGTGAGTTCAGTCAGTAACAGTGAGTTCAGTCAGTAACAGTGA
>NW_019482832.1:0-712 GCF_002814215.2 Seriola lalandi dorsalis | reverse complement strand
CTATGACATTTTATGCTTTATTATACTATGACATTTTTTCATTTTTTTATGCCTTATTATACTATGACGTTTTTATGCCTCATTATACCATGACGTTTTATGCCTTAGTATACTATAACGTTTTAAACCTTATTATACTATGGGGTTTTTTTTGCCTTACTATAGTATGACAATTTAAGACTTATCATACTATGACATTTTTTCATGTTTTTATGCCTTATTATATTATGACTTTTTTTGATGTTTTTATGCCTTATTATACCATGACGTTTTATGCCTTAGTATACTATAACGTTTTAAACCTTATTATACTATGGGGTTTTTTCATGTTTTTATGCCTTACTATACTATGACATTTTCTTCCTTATTATACAATGACATTCTATTCTTTTTCATACTATGACGTTATTGACGTTTTATGCATTACTATAATAAGGACACATACAAACATACTCAAGCATACACGTACCTTTTATACAGTTGTGGAAGTATGTACGTACTGTATGTGTGACAAGATGAAATTCCCCAACCACCATTTCCGAAAAACATTAATAATCAATCAATGGAGACGACACAGTTAAAAACATAGATCATTTATTAAAAGAACACATGCTGCTACAGTTGTTGGTAAAAACAGCTGCGGTAAGAGCACTGATACTGTAACAGTAGGAGAGTTACAACAGTAATATGGGGGGGGGGGGGGTCACATCTT
>NW_019482831.1:0-712 GCF_002814215.2 Seriola lalandi dorsalis | reverse complement strand
CATTGGCTGCGTCGACTGTTGCCATCCCGACAGCAATCTAAGTGAGATTTGGCAGCTGCTGGGCCGCGCTCGCCTCACCTCGCTGAATCATGATGTATGATGTTTACATAGCCAGAAAATCCCCTCCAGAACTGCAATGCTCACTGCTTCCCCTAATTAAGAACAAGTAGATATAAACATAGACATAACCTCAGACACACACACACACACACACACACACACATAAACACACAGGTGGGCAGATCCACAATTATACGTGTGACTCAATGCTCAAATACACACACAGGAGAAGCTGTGAGTTATAAACAGTTACAGAAAATGCACAAAGACACACACACACATACATTATATATCATATTAATCATATTGATAAGATAAGGTAGATATCAGACTCAGTGGACATCAGGTGTCTGGTCTGTAAACTTCAACAGGAACATATTCGGATGAGACAGATGCCTCCCCTGGTATTCTATGCACTCAAACACATCGTATGAAGTTATCGATCAATATAAATCCTTTAATATTCCCCCTCAGATCATTCCACCTGCCTGTCTCTTCGGTTCATAATGTAGGAAAGCAGGCATCTGGGGACAGTAAACGCTGGGTCAGTGTGATATTTATAAGAGGGGATGGAAAGGTGTTGAGAGAGTGATGATTTTATTGTCAAGGTTTGCAGTGAAATGCGTGTGCTGCACAAATATCTAGTATACAC
>NW_019482830.1:0-712 GCF_002814215.2 Seriola lalandi dorsalis | reverse complement strand
CATTGGCTGCGTCGACTGTTGCCATCCCGACAGCAATCTAAGTGAGATTTGGCAGCTGCTGGGCCGCGCTCGCCTCACCTCGCTGAATCATGATGTATGATGTTTACATAGCCAGAAAATCCCCTCCAGAACTGCAATGCTCACTGCTTCCCCTAATTAAGAACAAGTAGATATAAACATAGACATAACCTCAGACACACACACACACACACACACACACACATAAACACACAGGTGGGTAGATCCACAATTATACGTGTGACTCAATGCTCAAATACACACACAGGAGAAGCTGTGAGTTATAAACAGTTACAGAAAATGCACAAAGACACACACACACATACATTATATATCATATTAATCATATTGATAAGATAAGGTAGATATCAGACTCAGTGGACATCAGGTGTCTGGTCTGTAAACTTCAACAGGAACATATTCGGATGAGACAGATGCCTCCCCTGGTATTCTATGCACTCAAACACATCGTATGAAGTTATCGATCAATATAAATCCTTTAATATTCCCCCTCAGATCATTCCACCTGCCTGTCTCTTCGGTTCATAATGTAGGAAAGCAGGCATCTGGGGACAGTAAACGCTGGGTCAGTGTGATATTTATAAGAGGGGATGGAAAGGTGTTGAGAGAGTGATGATTTTATTGTCAAGGTTTGCAGTGAAATGCGTGTGCTGCACAAATATCTAGTATACAC
>NW_019482829.1:0-712 GCF_002814215.2 Seriola lalandi dorsalis | reverse complement strand
ACCACTGGAAAGCTTTCAGTAGTATCCATCTGTAAACACGTGCTGCTAAGTTAACTGTGATTACAAATCTGGCTTGTCATAGCAATTACAAAGAGATAATCACCATGAACACATTAACCTTATCCAAATAATGCTGTCAGTCTGTTACTCCTCTGGAATTCTCAGGAATCCCCGTACATTCACAGCTACAGCCGCTGTATTGCTTGACATGACTCTAGTGTCATGTCAGTTCCATACAGCTACTAACAGCACAGCAGTCAGCTGTTAAGTCGAGTCAGGGGAGTGTTCGGGGTTGAATGCATCTGCATCAGAAATCAGCAACCGTAAATCACTCCACCTGGATTGGTTTTCCTATAACCCTATGTGACCCTATACATTATTACTCCCTGGGGAGACAAGCGGAGCAGAGGCCACAGGAGATTTGCTTCTTAGGAGCAATTGACTGACAGGGTGCATGTGAGGTCATTTGATTTAAAAGCCTTTGGTCAATTTTGTAGCTACTCTAAAGGTTGGTTCAGGGGGTCAGTTACACCTAAACTAACCCTAACCCTTCATCTAAGAAAAAAAAAAACCTTGTTTTCTCAGGCTTTTAACCACAATAAAATAAAATAAAATAAAATAAAAGTATGCAATAATGGTGCTGCTTCCAATTTTCTAATGTTTTTCTTCCATATTTATTAGCTTATATGAGAGGAGAGGAGTAGACTATGTC
>NW_019482828.1:0-712 GCF_002814215.2 Seriola lalandi dorsalis | reverse complement strand
AAAAACAAACCTCCACATTTCCTGACTAAAAGCCTGTAAATAGAAGTTCCTCTTCACTGCTCAGGATGGAACTGCATAAAAATAACTGTGACACAGAATTGTGTAAAACAAATTTTGTGTCCACAGACAAAGATGAGAACAAACATGTGGTTTTAGTGGCTTCCAGCCTGTTCAGCTCAGACCAGGGCCCGAAAACAAAGACTCTTCTGTTTTTGAACAACTGTACGTTCAAGACTACAATCTGTATTTGTGTGTATACGTCACAGATACATTCAGTATGTGCGTTACAGAGTGAAGTTAGTCACATTTTTGTCCATGACATTCAGAAACCTGCAGAGTAAAATGATGAAAGATGAGTGTAAGCTCCAGAGCTGCAACAATTAGTCATTTAACCCATTAGCTGATTGGAAGAAAATGAATCAACAACTATTTTAATAGTTGATTAATCATTTAAATCATTTTTTAAGCAAAAATACATTTCTCAGTTGTGAGGATTTAAAATTTAAGCTTATGTTGACCAAACAAAAGAAGACATTTTAACATTTTATAGACAAAATGAATAATCGACTAATCAAGAAATAATGGCAGATTAATTGAGAAGGAAATAATCATTTGTTGGAGCCCAGGTTCAGTTCTACAATCTGTATCCCTATATGTTGAATTTTAGTTTCTATTATTGACCATATTCATTAAAAAGGGTGAAATCTGTTTT
>NW_019482827.1:0-713 GCF_002814215.2 Seriola lalandi dorsalis | reverse complement strand
GTCCGTCCCCGCAGTAGGGCGACCCCAGTTCGTGCACCAGAGGTGGGGAGGGCTCACTCTCACTCCGGCTGGATATGGTTTGGACTTGGTAGGTGTACGCAACATGTGGCACCACATCCCTGCACAGAGAGAGGCATAAATCACAGTAAATCCACGTATTTTGGGATTATGTGAAGCCTCAGATAAAGAAACGTCAGATAAAGAATCAGAGCTAAGGAGAGAAAGAGTAAAAGATCGTGCTCTGAGAGATATACTCGGACCAGGCCTGTGGAGAACGGGTCGATGGGACTGCTGCTCTTTTTGCTAGTGAGGTGTGCGTGTGTTGCAGCAATCTATTAGTATCTAAGCTAGCCAACACAAATAAAAACATCTGTCTCAGCACACACTTCCACTCATCTACCTATCCGGTCACGCGCTGATAAACGTGCGTTTACCCACTTTTGGGGTCCAGTTCTGTTTCCTTATCATAGTGATTCAAGGAACCATCATGATGAATACACAATGGACAGGAGAAATATTGGGGGACTACTCACTTTGCCGATGTTAAGTCGCCATGATGGTTTCTTGAGTCACCATGATAAGGAAGTCTGAAAAAAAAGTCTGAAAGGAAAAAAAACATAAATGAGAAAACCAAAACCATAAACCAAAAAAAAAAAAAAAAAAAAAAAAAAAAAAAAAAAAAAAAAAAAAAAAAAAAAAAAAAAAAAAAAAAA
>NW_019482826.1:0-713 GCF_002814215.2 Seriola lalandi dorsalis | reverse complement strand
GGATATATTATTATTTTTCTAAATATACAGTATGTAATTAAATTCAACATGTGAAACTTTATTATTTGTAAAAAATATGTTTCACAAAAGTTATAAATTTGCATGTGCAAGTGATTACAAATGTATTATTATTTTAAGTTAATTAAAAGTTTATTAAAAAATCTCAAACTCATGAATTTCTTGTTATGTGAAACTTAAACGATGAATCAGATTTAGTCAAATTGCCTCCAAATTTTTTTTTATCATTATATTGTTTATTTTCATTGATGATATAAAAACAATAAATAAAGTAGACTGATTTAAAACTCCTCACAACTGAGCTGAGAAATGTCTTAAACATCTTAAAATGACTGAAGTGACTAATCATTTGAAAAAGCTTGACTGCAGTGACACACTGTGCAAAACACACTGAAGCTCCGCCCTGACCTCTGACCTCTGACCTCTGACCTCCCTGCAGAGGACGACTGTCTGCACGGCCGTTGCACAACATTTACACGTTCACATGAAAATCAGCACAACGGATCAAACCCTCACACTGCTGATGCGTTACCACGGTTACCGCTCAGTCCAGATAATCGAACGTTTCTGCGCTCTGAGGTGAAGCTGGGAGTTTTCACAGGTTACAAAACATCGTGTGCGTTCGGTGCGAAGCAGGAGGAAGGAGGGAGGAGGGAGGAGGGAGGTCCGGGGGGATGGAGGGAGGATGGAGGTCC
>NW_019482825.1:0-713 GCF_002814215.2 Seriola lalandi dorsalis | reverse complement strand
AATAAGCTCTCAGACCAGTAACATGCACTTCCTCTAATGCTGAGGCAATGGCGTTGACAGACAGCTCCATTAAACAGGCTGTGGTCTATATATCACCTGAATGTTTCCACGGTGATGTTTAAAGGAAATCTTTGAGAAGCACATTCAGTAGGTTTATTCCAACGGAATTAAGATCTTGTGTGTTTGTAGGTTTACTTTAACTGAAGCTTGAATTTCAATTCACAGAAATAACTTAAATAACATGTTGAAGGTGGAAGCTTTTTTCCTTCAGATGACTCCAGAGCCGTTTCCTCTACCTGGAAGTTCAACGTGATTTTAGAACCTGAAAAAACTTTATATGAAACTGTATAAATTTGTGATTCAAAGACTCAAACAACAGCATCAGAAAAACTTGAGGCTGAAAGAGAGAGAACTCACAGAGAGGTTGTGTTTACCTTGTCCTTTATCCACGAAGCTGGTGATGGTGTTGGCCAGACCCGCTTCATGCAGAGCGCTGCTGTTCAGGTCCCCGGTGGACAGGGACCAGTACAGCGACAGCATGTAGTCGTGAGGAATCACCAGCGGCTGCTTGTGATGCGCCTCCCGCTCGCTCAGTTTCAGGGCCTTGTAGCTGGATCCCCGCTGCGCCACCGGAGCCCCGTGCTGCTGCTGCTGCTGCTGCTGCTGCTGTTGCTTTTGCACAAATGTGGGTCTGTGTGGAGGCGCGGAGCGCT
>NW_019482824.1:0-713 GCF_002814215.2 Seriola lalandi dorsalis | reverse complement strand
GAGGAATGATAATGATAAGACTGATTATGATAACTGTAGCAGTGGGTGACTGCTGTCACAGATCTGGACTCTGCCACAACATATATAACATAAATATCAGTCAGATTGCAACAGTTTTCATTAATGTGGAACAAACTAAACTTTTCATGACCACTGTCTTTAACTGATCTAACAGGTTGATCATCTGAATATTTTGTAACTTTACTCGCTTGATGACTTGCTTGAGCTGAGCAATGACTTGACTTGTCTTGCTTGACTTACAGCAGGGACTCGACTTGACTTTCTTGATTCTCATTACAGTAACTTTGATTTTCTTGAGACCTGAAGGTTAAGACTTGACTCTCTCTTGTTACTTGCACATGTGTGACTTACTCCCACCACCTTTATAAAGGGTGGCATCCTTGGCATTATTATTGACTGGAGCTGTGACCTGGACTGGTGGGCAGGGAAGTGTTACCCCAAGTACAGCTTCCACAGGCTGGACAACAAAAACCCTGTCAATAATGTGGCCCCTGGATACAACTTCAGGTAAAACTATTTCTGACACATCCTTATCATAAATGGATGGAGCTGACGAAACTGAAAAAAGTGAACATTGCTTTTAGGTTCGCCAAATATTACAAAGCTCCAGATGGAGAGGAAACCAGGACCTTAATCAAAGCATACGGGATCCGGTTTGACGTCATTGTATTTGGAACAGTGAGGACTGAATA
>NW_019482823.1:0-713 GCF_002814215.2 Seriola lalandi dorsalis | reverse complement strand
GCATGACGCCTGTCTGTAGCGGGCTCCTGAAGGTCTCCCAAGAACAGATGTTTTGATGCAAGAGTAAAGCGTTAGTCTTTGCTTTGCAAACTGTCGTGGGCATTGGACTGCTTCTCCCATATCTTCGATGATGGATAAGATTGTCTAGCACACTTTCAGCTGTTGACACCGCGGAGTCAACCGAGGCAGACAGCTTATTTATATGAAATGATCGAATTTCAGATGCACCCAAGATAAAAAATAATAACATTTTTTTAACCATCTACTGTCAGATAACAGCCAGATAAGTAGTTATTATAGGGTGAACTGTTTGCTATATGATAGAGCAAACGCACAGACAGTGAAACAAGCTGCACTGAAGCTAAAAGCAATCAATTAAAAGGCAATTAGTTTTGAGCTCAGAGGGAATACAAAGTCGCTCGGTTTCCTCCTTTTCATCAAAGTCTTGTGATGGCTTATTAGCATCAAACAATTCATTCAAAGTAAACTTGATTTGAAAGTGCACGTCAGTGAAAACAAGGGCAAAGTTAGACAAGACAAAATGAGCTGAGCTGACAGAGAGAGAGAGAGAGAGAGAGAGAGAGCAATAGCAGAGAGAATTTAATAAAGGTCAGCAAAGCACAGCGTAAGAAGGCGGAACACTCCCTACGTGCAGTTTTATGCGAATTAATGTGAATCTTCTTCGGCTTCCTGCTTGAAGGACAAAAGTTGTC
>NW_019482822.1:0-713 GCF_002814215.2 Seriola lalandi dorsalis | reverse complement strand
GCTCAGACATTTTGATGTTTTTTTCAGCAAGCTAAAAATGGAAATAAATCATAGCCCCAACGATCAGCACAGTTGCACGCAAAATTAGCAGCCACACTTGCAGAAACAAAACAAACCTAATAATTGAATGCTAACTGCATTGTGTTGAGTGAAAATTCAGAGACCCTAGCAAAAATCACTAATCAGAAATGCATAAAAAAGGGATTGCATTCTGAGTCTGCTTTCAAACAAAGCTGACATTAAATAAAGAAGTGAATGTTTGTGGGTAAGTCATGAAGATTAATTTGTTGTTTGTGAAACAACAGTAATGTGATTTCGAATCCACTAAAATAACAGATTTATAACTCAGATTTGCAGAATGGCAATGTGAGTCTCTTGACAGGAGTGGGCATAGAGTGCATGATGTGGGTTTTATTTACATGCAGGTGCTGCTGTTGGGGATTTGGATCAAAAGATGATGTGGACAAAACCACAGACCAGACACAACACCTTCAACAACAGCATACAAATAAATGCAATCATTAATTCTCATACATCCAGCTACTGCATTCTTCACCATCCTCTGTGGAGACAGTCCTGCAGAGAATACAGAGGAATGTTCAAAGCTAAAACAAACCCAGAAATCATTACTTATCAATTTGTTTGAACAAGTATATACTTTAAAATGAATTTATTAATTTCTTTATTTTGTAGATATTCTTCATGAGAAGTTG
>NW_019482821.1:0-713 GCF_002814215.2 Seriola lalandi dorsalis | reverse complement strand
GCATGGATGAAGCAGACGTGGTGGCAATATGTAGTGAGATGGTCAATGGGAGAAGAATGGAGACGTATCTAAGGGTGAGGCAATTTTTCCTGCATATATTTTCCCCTCTCCCTAATGACTATTACATCAATTGCCTGCATCACTGCAGCATTTGAACGTCACTTACAGTTTTAAGGTCAGCACATTAGTGTAATAAATTTATTCATAGCCTTTTCCTAGCCCCAAGGGCTGGTGGGCATCTTCTTTAATAAGGCACTGACATCTGTCTGCGGAGATTGCCCACTGAGCGCTGTCTTCCGCAAATGGGGGCCAGAGACCCTGAGTGTGTGTGAGAGAGAGAGTGTGCATTTGTCATTGTTTCCCGCAAACGACACAAGCATAGTCAGACACACAATATTTGGCTGCATGCCATCAATGCAGCATGAACACGGGAATGAAATGAACATATTAGCTCAAGTCATTGAGCAGCCTCCCATCCATACCGAGTCATACCTGTAGTTAGCGTCGTGTCCACCGTGTGACTGCTGCTTCTTGTCATGCTACTGAATACTAATGCTTTTTTTTTTGCTGCTGTAGCAGACACATATGTAACTCGCCATCAACAAGTCATATGAAACACGCAATCACTTCATTACACGGTAGATTTTATTTCCTCTTTTTTTTTTTTTTTTTCCATCCGCCATCTTTCCACTGCTCCCCTCCACCATTATAAT
>NW_019482820.1:0-713 GCF_002814215.2 Seriola lalandi dorsalis | reverse complement strand
GAAACTTAAAATACAATAATAGAATTATATTTTAGAGATGCCTCCGATACCGATATTGATCATCTATGCGTGAGATCGGACGATCCACGCCCGATACCGATTATTTTCTGCTTGCATTGCAGATGGCGTACGTTATATTAGTCTCACACACTTTGTAAAAGTTCCACACATGTTGTTTTGTTTTGGGGAACAAGGTGGGTGAGTATTAACCACAGGTGATCGATTTTAAGGTGATCTGTGACTAGAAGGATTAATTCCGATCTACCGATCATGTGAAATCGGTCAATCATGATTGCCGGCCAATCAATCAAGGCATCCCCATTATATATTATTGAAAACAACACCTTAAACATAACATACAATAATATAATTATAAAATGAAACACATAAATATCAATTCATCAATGAGATCAAAGATTGGTTGATGAAAGACTGTCTGTGCCAGTGAAAACTCATGCGCAACAAAAAACTTGCATTCAATTCATTCAATGGAAAAATAAAAAAATGGAAACAACTCACCTGTCCTAGACGACCTAACTTAAGCTAACTAGCAGCCTATTAGCGACAGTCTGCTGTAGCTTTACCTGTTGTAATGTAGCTGTGGTACGGCTGTGGGTTGAGGTGTGACATGTTTTCCCCTGTCAGTGACATCCAGCTGGAATATGATCCTTTCAAACAGCTGATCAGGTCACTCTCCATTAAGATCCATATGA
>NW_019482819.1:0-713 GCF_002814215.2 Seriola lalandi dorsalis | reverse complement strand
CCCCACACAGTAACAAGGGGTTATCAGCTGTATACTGGCATCAGTATTTTTCACTACTAAATCTCAAAGCTTTTTATGTTACACAACATTAAGGTGTAAAATTTTATTATACTACTATATATGGAGGTGTGTCATGTCACCAGGCAGTTAGAAAAAAGATTAAAAAAATACAGTTTGACTGCAAGAATGAAATAGTACTGGGAATTTTTCTAGTGGAAATTGTGTCTGTCTACTTCATCACACTAAGACATAGACTAGATCAAAATAGTTATTAGAGTTGTATCACTTTCTCCCTCCTATGGTGCGTCATATCCAAACGCATGCCTTGCTACATCCTCGTGTTACTCTTTATTGGAAGAAAAGTTCCTCGTAGATCTGAATTCTGCGTAGGACTTAGCAGCTGACGAGTGTTTCGAGAGTGTTGTGCTTTTCCAGTGAAACAATACCATTTTTCCCCGATGATGTAACTTCCATGTTTGGACCACTGGTTGGGGCCTGAGCGAGTACTGGCATTGTATTCCAGCAAGCCTCAGGATGTCCTGTTGGGGGTAGGGGCTGGACAGAAGAGGAGGAGATGTAACAGCACAAGAGAATTGCGTGCTTTGAATGGTGGTGGCTACAGTAGCTGGTCTGGGGTTGACAAGAGGCTCCAACGGCCCCATGGACATTGGACCCATCAAAATTCTTTTTTTTTTTTTTTTTGCACCTTTCTG
>NW_019482818.1:0-713 GCF_002814215.2 Seriola lalandi dorsalis | reverse complement strand
AGTATTGTCGATCTGCTGGCGTCATTAACCTGGATGAACACAAGTCAACACAGTATGTAGTATGGATGTAGTCCAATCACATGGCTCTAATACACATCTCAAATATAAAGTAAGAATTGTAGTTTCACCTCTCTCCTTCTGCCCATAGACATGCTCACTCGCTCGCTTTTAGTTCCCTCTCTCTCCCTGTCTCTCTATCTCTCTGAGGAGCTGGTTAAATGAACTTCAGACATCTGAATGATGAAATTCATTTCCATCCCTGATAAAGACAAGAAATAAATCCTAAACTCGACAGAGCTTTTGTTCTTCCACCAGTTCCAAATGTAAATACGAACACAGATTCACAGTACTGTTTCACTGTGGACCAGTGTGTTAGACCAGTAGAACCCAGTGCAGCCTGGTTGTACTCACTTTCTTGTCCCAGTTCGTGTCCAAACAGCTGGGAGACGTGAGGAGGCTGCTGCAGCTGAGGCTGCAGCGTGGTGGTCTGCTGCTGCAGGACCTGCTGGTTCTGATGCTGCAGAGTCTGCTGCTGCTGCTGATTCTGCAGGTGCTGCTGCTGCTGCATCTGCTGCATGTGCTGCTGTTGTAGGAAATGCTGCTGCTGCTGCTGCTGCTGCTGCTGCTGTTGCTGCTGTTGCTGCTGCTGCTGTAGATGCTGTTGGTGTAACTGCTGTTGATTCTGCTGTTGCTGCTGTTGCTGTAACATCTGC
>NW_019482817.1:0-713 GCF_002814215.2 Seriola lalandi dorsalis | reverse complement strand
CTTTAACACCTTACTCCTCTTTCAACCACAAAATACCATTTAATTTACATTTATGGTTAAACAAAACAGACATATAATGGAAATAAGTGTTTAGACATTATTATGCATTAATGCCAAGCTAAGATAAACAGATCGAGCTCTCCACTTAATACACAAACATAAGAATCAATATCAATCTTCTTGTCTCACTCTCAGAAAGAAAACAAAAAATTAATTTAATAGCTCAAATTACATAAAAAACACTACCCATAAAGTGATGTGAAATAATAAAACAAATGAATACAACCAATTGTTAAATCCAGTTCAGCCTACATACTGAAGAACTGTTCATTTGAAAAGCAGGCAGGCATCTGAGCAGTGAGTTGTTCAGGGATGTGAAACCCTTCGTCCAGATGGCGATATTTTTTCCAGCTTTAATTCATTTATTTCATGTCACAGTTGTGCTTTGATCGCTGCTCTCTAATAATTAATGTGGTTTTGCTGTGCGCTGCTCTTGAAGTCATTGTTCCAGTCTCCGCTGCACCAACATGAGCTGGCTTTGACTTCTACACCTGATGGGAAAAGCAGAAGAGCACAGCACTCTCCCCCCTCACCTCACCCTCCTTCCCTCTGTCTACTTTTCTATCTCTCCATTACCTTTTCTCTCTTTCTCTGAGCTCTGAATCGTCTCGAAGGGGTCCCTCAAATTTTTACTCACACACACACACACACAC
>NW_019482816.1:0-713 GCF_002814215.2 Seriola lalandi dorsalis | reverse complement strand
TGAGTTCACCTCGATATTTCTGTCGGACCAAAGATCAGTAGAGACTTGGTGAAAATATTCACCCCCTCAGACAAACTGATGAGAAAACATTTAAACTGTCAGACGACAGAGAGACGCTGCCCCCTGGTGGCAGGATCGGTTCAAATCCTGACGGCTGTGTGAAGTGTTGTGTTATATGCTGTGTTATATGTGGAGTAAGTGATCTGCAGATATCGTCTCAGATACTGAAATACAACAGAAACCAGGAACTTAAGATAAAGATTAGTTTTAATAATCTGACCTCATTAGCATATTGGACTGATTAAGACTAAACTGCTGGTGTCTGGTGAGACATGATGACTGACTAATATCTGGTGATGTTGATGGAGACTGGGGTTTCACTGATCAGGACTCAGCTTTACTTTGAGATCAATGCTGACATGTGACATCATGTTGACACATGCTTCTACTTTACTTTGTCATGATCTGCCCCTGAAGTGACTCTTTGGACTCATTTCCTGTTTTACTTTGAAATTACTTCCTCGTGTGTTTGTTGGTTGGACCTTCAGTGCTTCCTCTCTTATCTCCTCTGGCAGAGGAAACACCTGAGCTTCCTTTACCAAAGGAAAGGAGGAAATACTGTCCCACAATTCATTGTGGAAACAACATATAAAGCGCCCATCCTGACGGCAGGTCTGACCCTGTAGCTCCCAGTTCAGATGAAAAGAACTAAA
>NW_019482815.1:0-713 GCF_002814215.2 Seriola lalandi dorsalis | reverse complement strand
GAGAGAGAGAGAGGGAGCATGTGTGTGTGCGTGTGTCTCTCTGTGATTGAGTCCGGGCCTGTTTGATTTCTCCGTGTGGATTGGATAATCCCATAATCTGATAACGACCCACTGTGCAGATTTAGTGATTAAAGTTCTGAGGCAAATGGTCGTTGCCATGGCTGCCAAAAAGAAGAGAATAAATCTGTGTGTGTGTGTGTGTGTGTGTCTGTGTGTGTGTGTGTGATGAGAAATTGTGCGTGCTTGGGGGGAATGTCAGTGCTGCCAATGCTCAGAGTTGTGCATATGCCATTGTATTTAGAGTATTTAGAGTACACACACATCTGTGGTAAAGGGATATTATCAAGGCATTTGTCATAAATTATTTCAGTGTTTATTGCTCTGAGCTGATTTGTTCAAAGACACTTAGACATGCCAGATTTAATCATTGCTTTAATGCAGAAAACATCATCATTCGTCATCATTACGTTGTGTTAATCATTAAGCTTACATTTTATGGTCAACATGTTTTCAGGTAGTATTGTTCTGTACAAGGCTGTGGGGAGGGAGGGAGGGAGTGGGGGTGCAGCAGGAACTTGCATGTCCACAATTCAATAAAAAAAAACAAAAAAAAACGTTGATATAAATTCTTATGTTCATTTTATGTCTAGCGACAGTTAGAGCAAGAAGCATTTTGTTTGGCACAAACATTCACTAGGACTCAAGGATGAACT
>NW_019482814.1:0-713 GCF_002814215.2 Seriola lalandi dorsalis | reverse complement strand
GCTTACTGTAGCTCAGCTGCTCACATCCAATCTATGTCACAGTGTTTGAAAGTCTTTAAAGCATTCACTTTCAAATTTAAGAGATTCAAAGGCCGACTTCTATCTTACCAGAATGGCAATTTTATAGATAATGTATACTTCATGTGATGCATATAAATGGACCAAGGTGAACAGATTTAGACAGGATGTGGACCCAGACAGTTTAACATCACTTTCAAAGTCCAGTACAGACGTTGGTATTGATAAGATCTTGGTTAATTTGCTACTTAAGCTGCTTTTGTTTGTCGGTGTGAAGCAAAACTTACTCTGACATTTCATTTTGTTTTAGGAAGCACGGAGCAGACAGAATGATGACCTGTTCACCGGAGCTAAATATTCAGCCACTGTAGCTTGGAGGTGAAGCAACAATAGGCCATTTGTAATATCCTTTTTCTTTGTTGTGTTATTTCTAGTGCTTTCAGGGATGGTGTATGTACATGTGATTTTAAACTGAAATTACATTTGTTTTAATCATGCAAGTTAATAAACACACTTGTTTGAAGTTAGAAGTTTGTTTCGCTGCTGTTGTTGTGGACTACATGCTATAATTGATTTTCTCTGCCTCAGGATGGCAAGTGTTCAGGGTCAGGAGAGGGAGTGAGGGGGAAACCCACTGCTGCAACTTGGCCATGGTTTGTCCTCGTGGATGAGGTGTTGGGACAGAGGCATTCCAC
>NW_019482813.1:0-713 GCF_002814215.2 Seriola lalandi dorsalis | reverse complement strand
GATTCTTAAAAAAAAAAAAAAAAAAAAAAAAAAAAAAAGGCTGGCTAATATAGCCTCAAGCTGCTGCCCTCAAGCAGAGATGATGAGCAGACTACAGAGGTCTGCTAAACTCACTTCCTCCCGACTCCTCACCCCCAGATTTTTCTTATTTTCAAACAGACATGAAGCTGACTCATGTGACATGTAAAGATCAGATGCTACAGCGAAGAGGTGGTTAGCCTAGCTTAGCACAAAGACTGGAAGCAGGGGGAAACAGCTAGCGGTTCTGCCCAGCACCTCTAAAGCTCACCAATTAACACAATATATTTTGCTTGTTTAGTCCGTGCTAAAAACATATAGGGTGGATGATGCAAAACCCCAGTTTGCAATGTTAAAATCCTGTGCATCCACCCCACTGTACGATTTGTGCGCACAATAGAAATTTTACACTTGGGTGTACGTACGGTGGGTATTTAAACATGTTTCCAGAGAAAGTAATTCAGGCAGCAATTATATTTCTCCCAAAACTATATTCAGCAAAGCAAATGAGAAGTATATACTTCTCATTTGCATATGTTTATATATATAAACATATGCTGTAAGAGAAATGATTAAGCATGATGACTCATGTTAGAAATTCTACCCACAAACAATTTGACTCAAATTAGCACATTGGGTCTTATGCGTGCATGTTTCTGTGTGTGTGTGTGTGTGTGTGTGTGTGTGTGTGTGTG
>NW_019482812.1:0-713 GCF_002814215.2 Seriola lalandi dorsalis | reverse complement strand
ACATGGGAATACTGTTAACTAGGGGTGTCGAAAATAACCATTTTATTTAAAAAAAAAAAATAAAAAAAAAAATAAATATTGATGTCATGTTAAAAATACACATCGTGATGGCAGATGTTACTCGTGGATCTTTATCAGTTCAGCCAGTTGCCTTTTCACCATCCATTAAGAGTAAATTTTCATTGTGTATATTTATGGTTACAGACGCTCTCTCCACCTCCCTACACTTGTGTTTGAGTCTAATTCATTTGCCAAAAAAAGAGACAGAATACACAGTAAACAAAGTTAAAGATGAATTTGACTGATTTTTTTCTGTAGCTATTGCGATAATATTGTTATTGTGAATTATTTTCTTTTTTCTACTGCTTACACATGAATAGGTGTAAATATAAGTAAAAATATAAGAATATGCCTGGATAAAAAGTATTTTTAATTTTTGATACCCCAGTGCATCTCACTGATGCACTTTTAAGGAAGCAAAATCATCAAAGCAGAACTTTCAGAGAGAATTTTTACATAGTGGTATTGCCACTTTTACTTAGACAGCTAGGAAAAAAAGTAAATACATCTTCCACCACTAGTCATTTTTGTTTTGGGATGCTGCTTTTCAGGGGGACTGCAGTCATCAGGTGGTTAACAGCACTAAACAACAACATAGGAGTTTTCACACGCACGTACGTACCCGCGCGCGCGCACACACACACACACACACA
>NW_019482811.1:0-763 GCF_002814215.2 Seriola lalandi dorsalis | reverse complement strand
GGTGTTTGCGTGATTAAAGTTTAATTGCTTTGTTAATGTCCCTCCACAGCTCCTCCACACAACTGGCCAAATGGGGTGCCGATGCTGTAGGATGATAAAAAGGTAAGATGTCTGACTCTCCCTCTCGCCTCTGGTGAATATTGTTAGGACATGATGGAACAATGACTTGTTTCCAGTGATTTAAAGGATCGATTCACTGAAATTACCACAACAAAAAGAAAAATCCTAGCAACGTCTAGTTTGGAGCTATACCACATGTCCAGTCAAGGAATGTGGAGTTGAATGGTTTTTCATTTATGGTGCTCACAATATAGAAAAAGATACACCAATAGAAACTGGTGAACGGGTAGTTTTCCCATCTTGTGATCAGGTTAGTCAGGAGACAGTGGCCTAAACAAAAGCCACACACATTAAATATATAGCATGTGCTGTGTGAAATAGATATTTCACACTTTCCCCCTGAAGGTTAATATTTTAGGACATAGATGTAAATAATGTTATTTGAGATGTTCTTTTTTTCAACTTAGAGGGTTAGGGTGTTCACTATAAAACACTTGGATGGTAAAGATTAATAGCATCTTGAAATGACAGGTAAATGAAAAAATAAAACAAGAATAGAAAATTACTGGTTCAGTAGCTTTACATATATCGTCACCTTCCTAAAATAATGGCCTAAGTCATGTTTTGACAAAAATGTTTTTTTTGCCTAAATCACCCCCTCATGATGCTGGCCACCTCTGGTAAAATCGCCTGAATCCTCAGT
>NW_019482810.1:0-714 GCF_002814215.2 Seriola lalandi dorsalis | reverse complement strand
AAGACAGACGAATGCTTGCAGACTGCTGGTGAGGAGGAAGGGACAGAAGGAAGTGAGGGAAAAGCTGTGGGGAGAAAGGCGTGGGTTTTTGACGGCAGTGAAAATGAAAGCAATCTAGAGCGAACGAGAAGGTGTGAAAAAGAGTAAATCTGTTGTAAACTGTGCACTGGGGAGACGGAGACGAAATATAAAGAAGCAGAGGAAGTTGAGAGCTTGAGAGCAGCAAGTGGGGAGGAAGACTGCGTGGAGGAGGAAGAAAGCTAGAGGTTAATTTCTTTTTTTGCGTACATAAAGGAAACAAGCCAAGGCTCTAGATGAGGAGAGGTAATGGAGGAGGAGATGTGTGTCAGATAGAGTGTTTGATGCATGTGTTTATCCCAGAAAAAGGTGTGAGGGTGTAAATGAGTGTGAATATGTGAGGCATATGTGTGCAAAATTAATAATTGTCTATGACTGTTAGAATTTTTTTTTCTGAGCTTTGTTTTAAGTTACGCGGCTTTGCTCCTTCAAGTGAGAAGTAATTGAATAATTTGTCAGTCACTGAATGCCTGTGAGTGCCGAGTGTTTGCGAGCGAACACGATCACACACACACATACACACACACATAAACAATTATATGTATGTGTGTCACGTAATTAATAATAAATAGTTTATATATGTGTGCATGCATGCGTGTGTGTGAGTGTGTGAGTGTGTGTGTGTGTGTGTGTGTG
>NW_019482809.1:0-714 GCF_002814215.2 Seriola lalandi dorsalis | reverse complement strand
TGTGTGTGTGTGTGTGTGCGCGCAAGGAGAGAATTCAATGTTGCTGTAGTGAGAGGAGGCCAACATCATCACAATCATCTTTTTCTGCAACACAATCCCCTACCACATTACTCCAGGTCTTGCAGCTGTCTGACATTCAGCCATATGGTGTGGGTGTGTGTGTGTGTGTGTGTGTGTGTGGGTGTATGTGAGTGAATGTTTGGGAGTCGGGGTGATATAACTCTCTGTGCGTGGGAATGTGGGAAGAAAAGAGAAAGACGGAGAAGCTCTCCGATGAGGACAGGTACAGAATACAGTGAGCAGAGTTCATTTATGTTCAGATAAGAGGATGGAGCTGAACTCCCCAGACCTTTACACCATACAGGCTGTGATTTGTTCAATTCTGTCAACATGGAGGGCCACGGGTTACCCGGCAACGCCTAGACAAGATAATTAGAGATACCTGTAGAAAGGCTCTTTTAATGTGAATATAAATCCATTTTGATAACATAGCCTCGGGTGTCAGGCTGACATTGTGGGCTGGCTCTGCAAGACTAATGATGATTGTTTTTTTTAAGTGCATTTACATGATGTAAGCAATAACTGTTAATGCTAGCATGTTACTAACTGTGTGGGCTAGTCTCTGTTCTACAAGCTTCTGTAACAAAGTTAAACAAGGTTTAATTTGTTAGCGTACAAAAACTACACATCCCATGAATTCACACTGGAATAGTA
>NW_019482808.1:0-714 GCF_002814215.2 Seriola lalandi dorsalis | reverse complement strand
TAAACAATTCCTGAATAATTAAGGATAAGTGGATAATTATCTAATACTTGAATAAATAACCACTACTTGCATAATTAACCAATATAATTAACCCACATCAAGATAATTAACAACCATTATCTGGAGAATATCTTGGGAATACCTCTACCTCTATCCCATATCTAGATAATTAACCAGTACCTGGATACTTAACTTATGTCTGTATAATAAGGACAACAGGAGAATTGGTCGATATATTTATAATTAACTGATATCTGGATAATTACCAATGTATAATATCTGGATCCAATATCTGAATAATTGACTGAAACCTGGATAAATATTTACTATCTGCATAATCACCAACACCTGTATATCTATACTTTGCTACATTTCTGAGGGAAGTATAACACTTTTTTATTCAGCTCCATTTATCTGACAACTAGGCAATATGAAATTGCAGTGGTAATTCACATTTTATATTCATTTACCCACAGGAAACAGCAAGCATGCTGCTACAGAGAGAGAGAGGAGAGGAGAGGAATGAAGTGAACTAAAAATAAAATAGTATGGAAAGCAAAGTAGAGGCAGAGGGGAAAATTATATATCCCAAGATTAATGACAATAACAGGTACTGTAAGCAAACCCAGGCAAATTGAAAAAAAAGGCACTGTCCAAAGATATAGTGTCAAGGTTAAACCATTTGAAGTTTTTTAATTTTTTCCTTATTTTTTT
>NW_019482807.1:0-714 GCF_002814215.2 Seriola lalandi dorsalis | reverse complement strand
CTTGATAGGCAGATATCACAGAAAGATGTTTGATCAGCTCTTTGTCATGCAAAAAACCCTCCGTCAGCTTTCGTACTGGAATGATTCATATGCCTGCTTCTGTTTAATTAATATTATTCATTCATGAAATTGTGATTTAGTCCATGATCATTTGGTTAAATTGGTCCCATTTGATATTCATGATTTTCCCTTTTCTGTGTCTTGTCACAAGGCTAACGAATCCCAGATAATTGAAAGATGATTGCTATTACCAAGCTTATTTCTATAATATTTTGTGCTTAATGAATATGAATTGAAGATCAGGGTGCGTGGTCGCTGGCCCAATGAATGAGGCGCATGTGGGTTTATACTGTACAGTATGTGTGTGGGGGGAGATGTGCGTGTGTGTATGCGCGAGTGTGTGTTGTGTGGCTGGATAGAAGTAATTACAGATCACTCAGCAGGAGGGAGAGTGAAAGTGGCGGTGGCCAGATCACACAAGTCATTTCTCCCTGCCATCAGCTTCACACATTCACACACATCACTAACTAAGCAGATGTGCTGGATGTGTGTGTGTGTGTGTGTGTGTGTGTTTGTGTGTGTGTGTGTGTGTGTGTGTGTGGAGAGAGAGAGAAGGGTGACAGAGAACAGGAGGAGGAATGCAAAGTGAGGGATGAGGAAATGAATGACAGAGGAGAGATAAAGACAAACAGGAGAGAGAGAGAGAGAGAGAGA
>NW_019482806.1:0-714 GCF_002814215.2 Seriola lalandi dorsalis | reverse complement strand
GGATGCGTGGGAATCCTCTGTTTGTGTTCATGTGAGACCACAACAGCAGTTCTCAGAGGACCTGGGGTCTCCGTGGCCCCAGACAGAACATCAGGGGCAGAGTTGTGAGAACTACGGCTGAAGTTCGGCTTTTGTAATAAATTTATATAAAGGCTCATCCTAATATGTATATTGAGGATGTGTGTATGAGGGTGATATTACCCGTGGAGCACTTTCACTCCGCGGTGTGAAATGTGGTGTGGGGGCAGCGGCTAAAAATAACCGGAATAAATGAAACCTTTGAAACATAAAATGCTGTAAACGAACATGGAAGCACATGAGCCTGGAGCGCAGACACGAGGATGTAATCACCGCTGAGTGCGTCAGTCTCTGTGAAGCTCTGTGTGGCAGAGGCCGAGGACGCTGGAATTACTCAGGAGTTAATGAGACAGGCCACGATCCTCAGGAGGTGACCCGTCTTAACTCGGAGTGCCGGGCCCAGACTCTCCGTCTGAAGGGCAGTGGACGGACTGTTAAGCAGCTGCAGCGCTGAGAGGGAGGAGGAGAGGGAGCTGCAGAGGAGCACATTTATACAGGTTTGCTGGCAAAGACTACACAGGTGAAGGCTTCCTGTGGAGCTTGGACAATTATGTGACTGCATCTCCTAGAGCTTTAACAAGGAAACTGGACTTGCTTCTTTTCGGATAAGACCTGGAGAAGAACCTCAAGCAAGTC
>NW_019482805.1:0-714 GCF_002814215.2 Seriola lalandi dorsalis | reverse complement strand
TTAGTTCATCATTTGCACTCATTAGCTCTTAATGTGTAGGGTTTAATTAAAAAGCCTCTCAACATTTTCATTTGTCACTTATGACATATAATAATTAGATTAAAAAAGGATTTTTAGCTTGTAAAGTGATGTTCACAAATGATTCCAAATGTAGTTGCAAATCAACTTTGTAAACCTGTAAAATATATTTGCATGCGAAATTCAAATTTGTATGTGTGAAGAGGTGTAAAAAAAAGGAATGTGATTTAAATTTGTGAACCACTGACATTAGTGGTGGGGTAACACAAAGACACTGAAAGAAATTATTTTATCAATGTCTGTGTACAGATAGAGTGCAGAAAACTAAACTAATCCTTTCTGGCACATCCTGAAATGCCGTGGTATGAAGGCAACAGAATCACCTCCCCTCTGATTGGACTTTGCTTTGTGATTTGACGGTCATTGTCCAGTTAGATTCACATGTTTACAAATTAGGTCAAAATTGTACTGGTAACTTCAGTGTAACACACTGTGTGGGAGCTTTGAGCACCAAGTTTTATACAAAGCACTTTGTCTTTCACAGTGTCTGTGTGTGTGACCTCACCACTGGTCATTTGTTCAGTTTTGTTCACAAAGTCTGTGTTTACGTAACACTCGTTTGCAGTATTTTGCTGTTTTTGAGGGTAATTTTCAACACATTACAACAGAACTGCACTGTAAACTAGAATGAAACCA
>NW_019482804.1:0-714 GCF_002814215.2 Seriola lalandi dorsalis | reverse complement strand
CCCAAAGCCCCGCCCACACACACACACACACACACACACACACACAACCCAACACTGTTGCTGCCAAGCACATTTTGAAACTGCAGTTTTGGGTGTGAAAAGTGACAGGTTGTTTTGATAATTATTTTATGCTCATTTTAATTTTAAATCTCCCTCAGACCAACGTGACATCCTTATATTTTTGTTTGAATGTGTGTGCAACCAAGAAATGTAAAGAGTAATTCAATATTGCATGATCATAAATAGTCATGAATTCTTAAAGTAAGGTAAAAAGACACGAAAGTGCAGTGGGATAATTCTGCTGCCTTAAAAGACACTCAAAGGGTACATTATTTTCATAGTTTTGCCAGTATTTCTACCGGATAAAAATCATATCACCAACTTTATTGCTGCCATGACATTGCTATAAAAATAGGGAAAAACACAAATGGTAAGATGACAGCTGGGTAATGTTTGGTGGTAAAGATTTTGGCCAAATTATCTCCACCACTTTATTTGGAGATAAAAGAAGGAAGTACTTCTGAAATGGTGGCAATAATCTGTCTTTGCTTGTAAAAACTACAGCAGGTCAGAGCTACACCAGGATTTGAGTCTTTGAACTGTGATTAATGTTTACAGCAGAAAGTTGCAGTAATTTTTACTGTCTGCCTTTATTTTTTCTTATTAATAAGTTCGGCCAAGCTTTCTGGCTGCTTCTTTTCCTTCAAACCAGAT
>NW_019482803.1:0-714 GCF_002814215.2 Seriola lalandi dorsalis | reverse complement strand
GCCAAAGAATTAAAGCTCAAATTTCTGTCTTCACCATTTAGAGGCAGCAGGTCCAGTTCTCTGATCCAGTTCAAGGGTCATACTTTATATGTTCTAAGTCTTTATTTATATGTGTTTGAGCAACAGTTTAAACTCTATCAAGAGGAAGCTGGATTCAGTTTTTTGACATCTGGTGTAATTCAGGACCTTGGCGACCTCTATCTGTGACCAGTAGGACCTGAAGCTCCACTCACTGAATTTATTTCCTCATAGTTTCCTCCAGGTTTCTGGTGTAGTTACTGAAATTCAGTGTGGCATGAAATTCAAGAGGAATTTCCAATGAGCGGGGATTTCTGTGGTCAAACATGTTGTTATTATGACTCTTTACATCTGTGTCACTGCAGAGATGTTGTGAGACTGTGGAAGATAATGTTGTCTTTTTCTGGTGGGGTTTGGAGTTGCCTGTCACTCCACCCACCCAGTGCATCAGACAAATGTCCCCGTGCTGCGACCTTCTACCAGTGCACCAGGCTGTGTGTGTGCATGTGTGTGGCCAAACAAACGCAGAGTGTTTGTCAAGACGTCTGTTCAGTCAGCTGAGTGTGTTCTTCTCCAGAGGAGGAGGGGTGTAACAGGCCGGGGATTTTATCTGTGCATTTTTGTTTGTGTGTGTGTGTGTGTGTGTGTGTGTGTGTGTGTGTGTGTGTGTGTGTGTGTGTGTGTGTGTGTGTGTGT
>NW_019482802.1:0-714 GCF_002814215.2 Seriola lalandi dorsalis | reverse complement strand
ATACCACTAACACATCAGACACTAAAGTAACACTACTAACACCTCTGTAATACTACTGTAATACTACTAACACGTCAGATACTTTGGAATACTACAGTAATACCACTAACACATCAGACACTAAAGTAACACTACTAACACCTCTGTAATACTACTGTAATACTACTAACACCTCTGTAATACTACTGTAATACTATCAACACTTCTTCAATACTACTGTAATACGCCTAACATGTCTGTAATACTACTGTAATACTAATGTAATACTACTGTAATACTACTAACAAATCTGCAATACTACTGTCATACTACTGTAATACCACTAACATGTCTGTAATACTACTGTAATACTATTAACACATCAGATACTATTGTAATACTACTGTAATACTACTAACACTTCTGTAATACTACCGTAATACTACTGTAATACTACTAACACCTCTGTTATAGTACTGTAATACTATTAACAAATCTGCAATACTACTGTTATACTACTAACACATTTGTAATACTACTGCAATACTACTGTAATACTACTAACATGTCTGCAATACTACTGTAATACTACTAACACGTCTGTAATACTACTGTAATGCTACTAACACGTGTGCAATACTACTGTAATACTACTGTGATAATACTGTAATACTACTAATACGTCAGATACTGCTGTAATACTACTGTAATAGTACTAACACGTCAGATACTACT
>NW_019482801.1:0-714 GCF_002814215.2 Seriola lalandi dorsalis | reverse complement strand
GGAAGGGGTGGGGGGTGAGGTTGCAGGGGGTTAGAGTGAAAGATTAAAACTATAATTTACCTTAAAAGCTGGAAACTGAAGTTCCGCCATGTGAACAGGTTCAATAGAATTCATCACCTTTGTCTAAAAGCAGCCTGGAAAAATCAATGGAGTTTGGGCTCTAGGAGACTGGTAGTGGTTAAATACTCTGGTAATCAATAAAGTAATAACCTTCACAGGGGTATGTAACCACAATGAATGTTGAGCACTCTAAGCCCTGCCTTTACATTGGTGTGACATGCAATATTGTGGCTGTCGGACAAGGTGTCTGAAAACAATAGATTTGGAAGATATACACAATACAATAATCTGGACATTGTCTATTTTTAAAACCTGCTATCAAATACTTTTACTTGTATTAATATTGCCTTTTCTTCAAAGCTGCAGTATTTTTAGATGAACAATGGATTAAATGACTGCATAATGTGAAAAGAATTGCTGATCGTGACAAAACCCAAAGAACACAACTCTGCAGTTCCTCTCAGCTCTACACATCATATTAGTATTTTTAAATTCATTGTTTTGGTTTTACATCCAACAACTTTACTGTTCCGGTTCATGGCTCTCGTCGGCTTTGATTCGTCGGGTTCATTGCTGCTGGTTTAAAACGCAGTCTTCCACACTGTTACTAGTGAGTAAAAAGTTAATTTGTTATTTAAAGTGGTGCTCTGTAAC
>NW_019482800.1:0-714 GCF_002814215.2 Seriola lalandi dorsalis | reverse complement strand
TTCATCGCTTGGGCAGAAAAAATGATGCAGCACACAACAAAATGCCAAGGCCCATCATCATTCAGTTTGCAACGCGAACTGTCAGGAACGAAGTCTGGAAGAAATCCAAAGATGCGAGAGTCTGCAAAGAACTGAACATCCACTTCAGGGAAGACTTTTCCAAAGAGGATCGAGAGGCCCGAACGAAGCTGTGGCCGAGAGTGGAAGAAGCCAGACGCAAAGGCAGAAAGGCTTTTCTGAAGGAGGGATATGCGATCATTGACGGGATACGAATTGATCCCTGATAGATGGACAAAACAAGGCAAGATGTCTGTTAGTCTCAGGTAACCCGAATTGCTAATAATAGCAGAATTGAGGTTTTACAGCATAATATACATTTGAGTTAAGTTAAAGAAACAATGTATTATGCTGTTTTTGTTTATGTTTTTGTAAAAACTCTGCTTTCACTGGAGAAAAAAGTTAAAAAGAAATATATAACACTTTCAATAGTAAAATTTAAGTTTGAACAAAAAGGGAGAGATGGGGGGCGGAACAGCTTGATGCTACTTTTGTTTTTTATTTCATCAAAGGAGATAGTTTACTTTTAAACTGAAAAATATTTTTGGAAAAAGGAAGGAGATAAGATAACTTAATGCCTTTTTGATTATTCATTGTCATTTTCTTTACCTCTTTCAAAAAGAGACAATATTGGTTTAAAGTATAATTAATTTAAGC
>NW_019482799.1:0-714 GCF_002814215.2 Seriola lalandi dorsalis | reverse complement strand
TATCATATTCTCCAGACATAAAGGAACATGTTTGTTTGGTACAAGACCCAATAAAATTTACATCATCATTTTTTAAAAATGAAAATGAAATGAAAAAACAACCATTCTAACTGAAATCTGCCAAAATAATCCCAATATGATTTTTCTTTTTTGCATATCGTGCAGTTCTAGACAAATGGATTGTAACATGAAGTCATGATGGTAACATGATGGTGCAGCTTTAACAGCAATTCCAGGAATGTTAAGCATCACACACAAGCAGGTCAACTTAAACACCTGTCAGCCTGTGGTGGGATGGAAGTTGTGAACCCCTGTGGAGCCTGGTACTGAGGGCCTGAGAGGGGTTACACCACTCTCAGGCTTCTAGCCCTGAATTACAACAAACTCAGCAATATCAGCACCAGACAGACGAAAGCTCAATACTTTCAATTAATTATAATGTCATATATTAGCATATATTATTATTATGCCAAAGAGTAAAGACTAAAACACCCTCACCACATTTATCACTTCAGACACAATGTATCCATATCTTCCATACTAAATCATAATGTAGTGTTTTTATATCGGCCTGTCTCACTACAGGGGTTTCTGTGCTCAATAGGACACCTGATACTAAAACAGTACCAAAACAATACTTTTTTCCATAACTTATTTCCAAGCAATATTAACATAATTTCCCACAAATCTTTTTTATTTAACACAAAAAGCCAA
>NW_019482798.1:0-714 GCF_002814215.2 Seriola lalandi dorsalis | reverse complement strand
AACTTATCATCTCAGCTCCAATATTTAATTGTGAATGTGCAACAGACTCAAAATCAAACTTCTTAGCATTAGTATGTAGTATGGAATGAGGATACAGTTTATGTTGTAGTATGTTATAACTGGAAGCAGACTGAACGGATAATATCCCCAAAACTTATACTCCAGCTCTGAACCAGACAATCAGACAGACATGACGTCCTCTGTCTTTAGCTGCTGCTGTACCTTAAGGTCAAAGTGAGCGATTTGTTTGCAGTGCAGGTAGAAGACTCCATCCAGGATCTGCTTGAGGAACTGAGTGGCTTCTTCCTCACTCAGCGACTCCTTCTCTGCCAGGAAGTCGAAGAGCTCACCGCCGGCCACTCTGCACGAAAGAGACAAGAGAGAGAGAGAGAAGAGAGAGAGAGAGAAAGAGAGAGCGGGAGAGGCAGAATTAAAATGTGAGATCTCTCAGATCAGAGCCAGCTACAAATCCCTGCTTAACAGAGCTGAGCTGATGTAATCTAATCATCCTGGTGCATTAGAGCCCGACCAATTTACACGTCCCGAGCACATTTTAACCAGCGCTGTTCTCAATAAAATGCTTTACATCGTGTTTAAATGGAGAACCCTCCATTAACAACAACAATGGGTAAGATGGTAGAAAGGAATCTATCTATCTATCTATCTATCTATCTATCTATCTATCTATCTATCTATCTATCTATCTATCTATCT
>NW_019482796.1:0-714 GCF_002814215.2 Seriola lalandi dorsalis | reverse complement strand
CTAAGAAGGAAAATAAGTCACAAAACAAAATTGTCTCAAATCACTAAGTACACAAACATAAATCATATTTCAATCAGACCACAGCATTAGACCAACACAAGTTACCAGCAGGGAAACATAATGAAGCAGTGTCTGATAATAACCATAAGAAAGACAAGCTCAGATACTACAATACAGCCACAATTAATGCTACAGTAAATATGACAATAGCATTTAGCAGCGGTAATTAGCAGCTAACATGAGCTTAACAAGATGCCAAAAAGCAAAAACCAACAGCAGCAGCCAAGCGCACAAAAAATGAAACACAGCACAGCCAAGAATTCAAGTAATAAAGACGCTAATTCTTACTTTGATGAAGTGAAGGTAGTCTACCTCACACTCTTTGGGAGAAGTTGTGGGGAAGTTTTCACAGGAAACAGCAAACTCCCTCGTTTGGACAGTTTCAGATGATTTGGGCCCACCGTTGATATGACAAAATGGGTCGGTGAGTGGTGGTGGTGGCGATAGCAGCAGGAGGAGGCTTGGTCCAAACACACAGTCACATCCTCAAACAAAGCTGTCCTCCAGTGATACAGTTATAGTTTTGGCAAACGAAGTTGCTCAAGAAATGCTACGTGAGCAGTTGTAGCAGCTTAACAGCACAGCAAAACACTGGGCAGGGCGCTGGCGCTACAGGTGCTTTAGATATATGTAACACCGACTGACACATAAATA
>NW_019482795.1:0-714 GCF_002814215.2 Seriola lalandi dorsalis | reverse complement strand
ACACACACACACACACACACCAGCAGTGCATCAAGCTGAGAGCTCCAGTAAAAGTAGATGAGCAACAATGGCATCTGCTGTCATGCAGCAGTGGTAACGAGACACCTCCGTCCCACCTGATCTGTGTCGGGAGGCTTGTTAGTGCCGTCTCTGCAGGGATGGAGCACAGCAGGGGGTGAGAGGGGTGAGGTGGGTGAGGAGTGGGGTACAGTCTCGGGTAGTAGATGTGTTGCTCATCGGAGAGAGTAGAAAAATTGCATAAATTGTTTATTTTGATTAAGACGTAGGGGGATTTTGATATCATAAATCTCTAAAATTTGGAAATAAATGTTTTTCATGTTCCAGTGTTTGATATGTTAAGAACGTCTGTCTGTTGTTGCACCTTCTTTAGCTGAGCTACGCTCTTATCTGCCCCTTGTTTATTGGAACACATTTAATTAAGGGTAAAAAGCTTTTAGTTGGACTATTGGTGTGCTTGGAAATGAAAATAATAATTGAATGAATTGGTACATTCACTGTATATTCTTAGATTCTGAGGCTTCATAGTTTTATTTTTGTTCTATGGATTGCGATGTCGGTTGTTTGGTCAAGACTGAATTATCTTTACTTTTCACATTTTACTGTAATTGCTCCAGTTCTTTACCACCAAAGTGGTTTAATAACATTTGGCAAGACAAATTTTTATATGTATAATACATTATCACACACAGAGGT
>NW_019482794.1:0-714 GCF_002814215.2 Seriola lalandi dorsalis | reverse complement strand
TGTGTGTGTGTGTGTGTGTGTGTGTCTGTCTGTCTGTCTGTCTGTCTGTCTGTCTGTCTGTCTGTCTGTCTGTAACCAGCCTGTGACAACTGCATAGAGCTGGAGCTGGCCTCCATGATGGGCATAATAATAGGAGATGTGGTGGCTACGATTGGGATAGGAGTGGGTATCTATCTCATCGCGGCTCATGCTCAGACCGGTCCAGTCCAGTCCACTTCTAACAAGAAAAGTATCTATCTATCTATCTATATATCTATTTATGTATATATATGTATATATATCTGTAAATTGGTCATTTTAAAAATGTTTTCATGTTTTGAAGTACTAGGAATTACTTTCTGTGTTTTGAATACACAATAAATAAAAATAAAATAAAATATAAAAAGTCAGCCACTATGTTAGCACTTCACCATGGTAGACGCTAAAGTGGTGCTCCACTTTATGTTATGTGAATCTGTGATCATTTCATTTATGTTCATGTCTGTATGGTTAATGTGAAGCTTCCAGTTAGCTTAGCTTAGCACAAAGCTTAGAAATGGGGAAATGACGGAGGCCACGATGGATTTTTATATCGATTTTTTGTTCCTTCACAATAAGTTTTGCATTCCCTAAAATACTTTTTGTGTTCTTCCTGGTCTATAGGAACAGCTAAT
The DNA here is from genome assembly GCF_002814215.2 of Seriola lalandi dorsalis. NCBI lineage: Eukaryota > Metazoa > Chordata > Actinopteri > Carangiformes > Carangidae > Seriola > Seriola lalandi. Next base: position 61 of record NW_019482794.1, on the reverse strand, counting down.
TGTGCTTATAATAATAATCAAAATAGTAATAATCAGATTAGCCTCTTTGCATCTTGATGCT
>NW_019482793.1:0-714 GCF_002814215.2 Seriola lalandi dorsalis | reverse complement strand
ATTTTCTGATGTTCGTTCTGTGCTGGTACCTGCTAAAACTGCAAATGACTAGCTAAGATTAATTATTATGTCTGCTCAGAGATTTTTAATAACCATTAAAAAGTTTCCCATATACTCCAATAAGTCGTGAGTCAGCGAAATCGGGGACTAGACACTGACTAAACCGTTTTATTTCACAAAAGGAGAACCACCATAAAATTCAAAATAAAGCTCACAAACAATATCAATGATTACAAATAAACTTTGTTCCAGTTATTAATTAAGACCACATCCCTGAGGTCAGGGCTCAAAATTTGTCTGAACCAGTAGTCCACTTGAGCCAATGTGATATAACAAGGAACACAATTTAATCACAAACAGACCTGTTTCTGTTAGTAAGGTTTTAGGCCAAAAGTGGTACTATATTCACAACCTAAATACACAACCAATAGACAGTTTGACATGTCAAAGCAGAAAGACCACAGGTGTGGTGAATATCATTAATGATGGCTGCATTCCAATTAGGTTTACTAGTTTCCAGGTTCAGGTATAGCATTCTCACTCTGACATAAATGCATATGGTGGCCTTAATGGAATGGAGCCATCACTAATTAATGTGATTAATTACACCTGTGCTGTACCTGCTATGGCAAGTGAAAACGTTTAGCATGAAAAAGCTACTACTGTGTGAAGAAATCAATGACCTATGAATAACATTATAGGGTTTATATGTAT
>NW_019482792.1:0-714 GCF_002814215.2 Seriola lalandi dorsalis | reverse complement strand
TAATTATGGAATCTCATAGTAAAACCATCAGGCGGTGCTTCGGTGTATTGATCAGTTAACTGACTGATCATCTGCGTCTATAATCAGTTCAATAATGAAGCAGGAGTGTCAGAGTCTCAGGTCACTAAAACCTGAAGCCGAAACCAGAGCAGGGACTATTTTTACCTGCGGCGGTGACACGCTGTCCTCTTCATTGTGATGCAGCACATGTCATTAACACTGTAGCTCCACAGAGCTGGAGCCTCTACCCACCAGGAAAGAGTCCGTGTGTGTGTGTGTGTGTGTGTGTGTGTGTGTGTGTGCGGGGGGCATCAGTTTTCTTTTTGTTTGTTTATGTGTTTGTTTGTTTGTTTGTTTGTGTGTTTGTGTGCAGCTTTACACGCTCTGACAGGAGAGAGACAAAGACTCTGACACAGGGATTTTTTATTTGCAGTGATGTGAATGAGCTGTGTTTATATGCTGCACTGGGCACATGCACGCGCATGAGAGCACTGAAATTCAACAATTAGATGATAAATAAAAAGAGCTCGTTCACATCAAGTCTTCCTCCTGTTATTGATTTTTATTACATTTTATCATCATCATTCTTTTATGATTCATGCTTCTTAATTACACCAGGCTGGTGACGTAACTGTAGTACAGTGGACGTTACATAGTGTATATATAGTATATATATGGTGTAGGCTATATATGCTGTATATATAGTATATATAT
>NW_019482791.1:0-714 GCF_002814215.2 Seriola lalandi dorsalis | reverse complement strand
ACCTCCTCCCAAAGAGGAGACGCAGTTTGCATGGAGAACATCTTTTTTTCTTGCTGTTTCAAAAGCAAGAAAAAAAGGTGTGTTCAAAAATGTAATTGTTTTAGTGTATTGGTATTATTAGCATTAGTCTTAGACACAGGCATTTGATAAGTTTTCAAACACACAGATGTTTTACTCAAACTGACCTTCTTGGACCTTTTTTCATTGTCACACTGTCACAACCACACAAGCCAACCTCCTGGTATTTTTTTGTTTGTTTTTTTAAACACAGGGCTGTAGGATATTCATTCTGAACCCCCACCAATGATGCAGGTGGCCCACAACTGAAAGAGCTAGATAAACTAGGTGAAAAATAAATCAATTCACAAAACCCTAATGTGAAGCATTTACATGTTCTCAATAATTATCATGCTTCATAAAGTAATTCCCCAAAGCCCGAGTTACTGAGACGTGCCGGTGGATGAGAGTTTACAAAGTCATTACTATGACTTCCCACAAGCCTAAATTATACAGCACCTATTGCCAGGCCTTTTGACCCACCTGAAGACATACTGTGAATACGCTAACGCTATATTTCAGATTCAGAACAGCTTCCAGCCTTGAGCATTATGATAATCTTTCCAACCAGCCATATCACTGAAAATGGTCTATCACACGCACACACACACACACACACACACAAAAAAAAAAAAGAGGAAAGAAAAAAGAATCACC
>NW_019482790.1:0-714 GCF_002814215.2 Seriola lalandi dorsalis | reverse complement strand
AGTGTTTTTGACAATGTATGTTTATCTATTCAAGGATCAAGGTTTAACTTTGGCAGACTGCCATGTGCGACACTAGAAAGTGCCTCAATATCATCCTTACTTCTCCTCCACAATCTCTTTGTATGTCTTAATGCTTTTCCTCTTGTTGCCGTCACTTCCCTCCTGCTTCATCCTTTTTTCCATCCTCTTCCTCTCTTCCTCTTTCTTGATCAGCTCCTGTGACGCGCTGCGACGGCGATTCTTCCAGCGTGCCAAGTCCTGTCACAGGTTCACAGTGTCAAATAATGGCAGCGTTATAAAGGATATTGCTGTCATTTGAATATGCTTGTGGACACAATATTTCTCCCTCTATTATTTAAATGGATACAGCTATCTTAATCTGTTTTAATGTCATAAGTTTCTTACATTTTGCCAGTGGTCCTCATCTTCCTGAAAGCTGTTGTACTGTTCATGCATGCGCTCATATCGTGACTGGCTCAGTGGAGGTAAGTGTCCCACCTCTTCCTCGTTAAGTATGTCACTCATACTCACACTCCTAGACAGGAAAGAGAGGATAATCTTGTATAAATCACTTAACCACTTGACCCAGCATGCTCACTCTGTCCAACTTGGCTATGGAAAACAGCAAAGATTTATATTTATTTCATTCATTGTTTACTTTGGTTTCCAACGCAAAATTTCAACAAGATGTAAACTTCAATTTAAAAAAAAAAA
>NW_019482789.1:0-714 GCF_002814215.2 Seriola lalandi dorsalis | reverse complement strand
TCTGTCTCTCTCTCTCTCTCTGTCTCTCTCTCTGTCTGTCTCTCTCTCTCTCTAGCATCTTTCCAGTCTGACGTAAAGATGACCAGCAGCTCCCTTCTCCATCGAACAGCTGTTGTAGTTGCTGGAAATTATTTCAGATACAAGCAGACTTCTTCTTCTTCTTCTTCTTCTTCTTCTGGGGGGGCTTTATAATCTCCGGACCTGACACCACAATCTGTGCTTGTTACATTCCTGAGGAGAAGCAGCTGCTTCCTTGAAGAGATCACAACTGAAACGAGGAAACTGACTGTAGCTGTTGAAAAGGTATGAACCTCTCTGCCCTCCAGCTCTCCTGCTCACAGAGAGACCGTCCAGGAAACTGTAAATATCAACAAAGGAAGAGTCAGGCACGAAGTCATTTCTACTGCGTGCACAGGTGTCAGTCCACACCTGTTTATTTCATCTAATGAGAGAAGCACGTCGTCTTCTGGTCACGTGTTCCCCAAACACACAGGAACATGACGAAGCATGAAAATATGAAAACTGCTCCGCAGCACAAAGACAGTGGCCAGTTTCCAGACTGGAAACCAGTTCAGTAAGTTTCTGTCTCGCCCCACAGGTGTGTTTTTTCTTATACCTGCGTGTGTGTTTGTGTCAGAGCACGTGTGTGTTCCTTATATAAACTACAATAACCTGAATGTCCACAGTTCCAGACTTGGCCTGAATTAAATATAA
>NW_019482788.1:0-714 GCF_002814215.2 Seriola lalandi dorsalis | reverse complement strand
ATGATGTCACGATGTCATAATCTCATGATGTCATGATGTCATGATGCAATGAAGTTATGATGTTAAGATGTCATGATGTCATGATGTCATAATCTCATGATGTCATGATGTAATGGTAGATTTGCCCCCCTCTCATTCAGCCTGTTGTTTTGATCTGGATTCTCATTGTGCAGAGTGTAATATGAATTTACCTGGCAATGAAAAGTAACATGTTACTAAACTACTGCAACAACATTATATTTTCTCTGCTGCCATGTTCAGGTCAAACTTCACATCTCTGGCTCATTACAGGTACTGATCTAAGAATAGAAACATTTTCTATCCATTTTATTAATTCCATGCAGGTATTTGTTTTCTGGTGTGTACATCCAGAAGACGTGTTAGTCCATCAGTCAGAGACCTACTAAGATAACATGTCAATGGCTGTTCTTTGATTGGAGTTTGACTCTTTTGAGGTGGCGCTCAGTGCCAGGAGGTTATTTTACTTCAGTATTCACAAGGTGTGACTACATGTTTCAGGTATTCTGAATACTGGGTGTTGCAGTTCTTTAAGGCCACAGGAGTACAGTTCACTAACATGAAATGATGGTATCCAGTGTAAGTAAAACAGTATGTTTCATTATCCTCCCAAACAGCTGGTTAATGATCAAATCAAGATCTGTTTTTATCTAATGTACTGTGATGATTTTGTTAATGCTACAAAACTCTACCAAC
>NW_019482787.1:0-714 GCF_002814215.2 Seriola lalandi dorsalis | reverse complement strand
AACATGGAGGCAAGGGAAGAGAGAGCGATGTTTTTGACTTGACTATACACCTATTACCTCTCTAATGTCCTATCATGCTGGGAAACCATTGATACTGCTACATCAGATAAATTCAAAATTCACACAACACCAGTTTCATAGATTAGACCTATGATAGATGTTAGCTCAAGTGAATCACCTTCCTAGATAGATAGATAGATAGATAGATAGATAGATAGATAGATAGATAGAGTGAAGATTGGTATCAGTAAAAGCTGTCTTGAATGTTTCCTTACCAAAATCAGAATCATAGAAGAGGATGAACTTCTGCCAGCTGTACTCAGACACCACTTGCATGATGACCTCATTGAGATAGACAGGTGGGCGGACCATTAGGGTGTAGTCATCTGTTCCAGGGACGCGACTGGTTGGTGGGCAGGCGGAGCGGGGTGTTCCTGCTGGGGAACGCTGGATAAAGAGGTGGGGGATGTGCATGGCATCGGCCAGAGTCTGAAGGCTGCCCGCCGACATGCAGCCGATGGAACTGACCAGGGCCAGGATACCACGGTTCATCAGCTCACAGGCTGGAAGGAGGAGAGGGAGGCAGCAGAGAAAGAAGGAAAAGGGAGAAGGAAAACAGAAGAGGAATGTTTTATTTTCCAAAGCATAGAAAGGCAATGATTCTACTATTCATTTCATCCCAGGACGCAATAGTGGTGTAAAAAAAAAAAAAAA
>NW_019482785.1:0-714 GCF_002814215.2 Seriola lalandi dorsalis | reverse complement strand
ACAAGGAGATCAGGATTTGACAGCTTTTAAATGCAGTTAGAAATATGGTGCGGACATTCTGTAACAATATATTTAATTTTGACCAGTTTACTGTTAAAAAATTGTAAAAAAGCACCTTAGGACACCAATTATATATACTGACACAACAAGAATATGCATTTAATGTCACCTTAGAATAAACTGAACTGAACTCAAACTCTGAGCAAACTTCATTTGATCTGCCGAGGGACATCATGTGATAGGGCGGCAAAAACTTCAGAATAAACATCTACTAAATGGACCTTGAGGTGCGATCATTGAAACTCAACTTTTAAGTCAACATGGACATCAGATCAAAAGGTGAATAATCCAAAATTTAAATCCCACAAGGATCTCCTGGATTTCGAGTAAATGGAAATGTTCTGATCACTTTGATTTTACAAAGCAAATACAGAAACAGACAAAACGGTTGGATCATACACAAGGAGGGAAACTGAACTATAGAGATTATAGAGGTAAGAAACCACACCAACTTTGTAAATGCAGAAGACAAGGACCTTCTGAAAGTGCAAATTACTGCTGGGAGGAAGTCATTTCTTAAATTGAAATAAGCCATTAGTATGCAATGTTCTTTTGTGAATACCACGTGCTAGCTCCTTCAGAAAAATATTTTTTCAGATCCACATTTGTGAGCATCAATTTTTGGAGAACATAAGCAGACAGAGGCAGGGAGAT
>NW_019482784.1:0-715 GCF_002814215.2 Seriola lalandi dorsalis | reverse complement strand
AAAAAAAAAAAAAAAAAAAAAATCCTGCAAATCTCACCTGTTTATGGTACTTATGGGAAAATATAAATCTTACCTTTCATCTGATATTTCAGCTAAACTTACTTTCTTTGTTTTTTTACTTCAAAATAAGTGTTTTAGATTATATGGGGTGTTGTGTAAAATCATGTTGCACTTTTCATTCTGTTGTAAAATGTGCATAGTGGTGCATAGTGGTATGTAATGATCCACCACATTCCCATCACTACTCCACTAATGTCATCCTTTAATTTGTGTCATGCTGACGGTGAGAGAATGTGCCAAACAAAACAACATACATCCCAAATAACAAATGATAACATACATTTTATATTGAGTTCTCCTGCTCAAATGCCTGTTCATGTATATTCACACACACACTTACCAATGTGAGGCTGCTGTGCTGCTGCCAAGGCGTACTGCTGCTGCTGGGCTGCTGTTAACTGCTGCACCGCTAGAGCGTTGTTTCTCTGAAACAGCTGCACATAGAACAAAAGGTAAATCACATCTAAATGTCACTGGAGCAGAGTCTCTCTGACCCTGTTCAGATGTGGCATTAACATGCGCCCACACCTGTACTTAGAGCTGTGCACTTGTGATCAGATCACCTGAACCAGATGGTCTGAACAGGTCCTCAGAGCTCCACAAAGGCTTTCAAACTACTCTGTCTTACCTGCTGCTGGTTAGTGTAGTCAAATAG
>NW_019482783.1:0-715 GCF_002814215.2 Seriola lalandi dorsalis | reverse complement strand
TGGTTATCCGAGCTATTCACAACTATTCGTCACAGACAAGCTAACATGTATTTAAATTGATCATACCGTGAAAATTGCAAGAGTGTCATTCTTACCTGGTGTAGTGCTTGTAACGTCCAAGTCAGCGTGACGGTGTGAATCCAAAGTGAGTGCACGGTATCTTCATTCAAGGCACCGCGTCCGTGTGCAGCATCTCTGAGAGAGATGCGAAATCACAAAGCCTCCAGTCGCACAGGGCGCATGGTGCGTAAAGTCTGACGCAGGAGCTCCGCGCCTGCCTCAAGTTTGGCCACTGTAATAACGTTAACGCCGGTTAGAGGCTACCGCAACCGATTGTCTCACCTCAGCGCTTTAACGACGGTCTGCATCCGTAGGAGAGCCCCGCTCACACTTCTAGTTTCCACGTGGTTGTGGGATAAATCAGCCACCCCCCCACCTCCCCATAGGATGAAGAAATTACTATGGCAAGTCACGACGAAGTCTGACGCAGGTTTGACTCACCCGCTCGTGCGCACGTCAGCAGCTGCCCCAGAAAGAACATCTGCAGTGTTCCCGGGACGATGATAAAAGCATCACACAGGTAGCTTTCATTCAGGTTCATCAAACGAATTGATTGGATACGCTGCTTGTGGAAATGGTGTTTGAAATAGTCTAAATGCTTTCCCAGCAGCCCTAATCATGATAATAACAATAACCATAATAATAATAATAATAA
>NW_019482782.1:0-715 GCF_002814215.2 Seriola lalandi dorsalis | reverse complement strand
CGCCCCCCGCCCCCCACAGACAGTTCACCTCTCTCTCAGCACGTACTCTCCTGCCATCGCGTTTAGGTCAGGCGTCTGCTGGGTCCAATCTGAGGAGCTGCAGCATTAACTGTAACGTGAGGACGTGGCCGGTGTATTGACAGGAAATTAAATGGATGGAGTGAAATGTGCCTCAGACGTCTAAAAGTACTGACTGTACATTGAAGCTTCCTCTTTGTGGATTCCAAATCAAACAGTTCCCTCTCATTAGGTTTCTACAATGAATGTTAATTAGATATAAAGACATTTAATACAGCATGTGAGGATTTTTTTTTATTTTTATTCCAGTTGCTTGTTCAGCTTTTCAGTGTTCTCCTCGTTAAAAATATTTCTTACACAAATTCAAACTCAACGTTGAAGTTCTTATTGGTCAACAGAGAATGTGCTTTTGCAGCATTCTTAGCTCAGGTTGACTCATCTTCGACTCCCTTTCAGCATCCAGAAATAGAACCAGCGGCTCTGTTTGGTTGGACAGTACAGTACGGGGGGTAATGTTTAGCCTGCAGGCTCAGCGAGGCCAGACATGTAATCTGGAGAGCTCGACTGCTGAGTTCACCCCAGGACATAGGAGAGGAGAAAATAAACTCTTACAAGCTCACAAAGTATTCACTGGAAGCTATGGGGCAGTTTGTGTATGTGTGTGTGTGTGTGTATGTGTGTGTGTGTGTGTGTGTGT
>NW_019482781.1:0-715 GCF_002814215.2 Seriola lalandi dorsalis | reverse complement strand
ACACACACACACACACGCTGATTCCTTGCTGGACCAGCACACACACACACACACACACACACACACACACACAAAGCAAAGAAACAGGACTCACAGGCCACATGTTCACCACCTCACCACACATCGTCTGCCATCATGTGGCACGGATGTATAGGCTGAAAATCAAACAGCAGGCCAATTCCCAGGCAAACCTTTGAGGGTTAAGTGCTTTCAGACAGCTGGATTCAGTTTCATTACAACTGATGTATATTTTTTAAGGGGCCGGGCTCTGGACACACTGGTGCAGAGAGATGGAATGTGTTCCTAAAAAATAAAAAGCTCCAATTATCTTTGCTAGAGATGTTCTAATACCACTTTTTCCTTGCCGATACTGATTCTGATACTTGAACCCGTGTGTCAGCCAATAAAGAGTACTGAAAAAAAATGTATCAGCTGTATCAGCTGTTGATGTTATATGATTGCCTTCACTGCTGTATGGCTCAAGCTAAACCCTTTGTAAATCATGAAAAAATACATGAATGCCATAGAACCTTTTATTACAGCGGAAACCACTTCGGTTACAGAGATCAATGACTTATGTGGATCAAAAAAGATTGGGAGAGAATCATTGCCAGACAAATGTTGTTCAAGTAATTCACTTATAATAATCAAGTAGCATTTTGGTTGTTTTCATATTTGACAACATATGAAAAAAGAATTTAAAAGTGTTGTAGCC
>NW_019482780.1:0-715 GCF_002814215.2 Seriola lalandi dorsalis | reverse complement strand
ACACACACACACACACACACACACACACACTCACACTGATGCATGAACTCACATTCAAAAAACAAAAAACAAAAAAGCATGTTTTTGTATGTCTGAACAATGCCACGTCTCTTTTGTTGCTGGCTGAACAATTGTGTGTGTGTGTGTGTGCGTGCGTGTGCGTGCGTGCGTGCGTGCGCGTGCGTGCGTGTGCGTGCGTGCGTGTGCCTGCGTGCCTGCGTGTCTGCGTGTGTGGTCTGCTCAGTTTCTCCTGGCTTTCCTGGCAGGTGCATCGGAGTCTTGCTGTTCTTGTAAAGGGCAGCGCCATCACACCTTTCCACGAGGAATTCCACAGGCTCTACTCCAGCTGCAAACCAGTCCCCGGCTTTGTCACTTTTATCGCTGCACCTCATACTCCCCATCTTCACATCACATCGCATGCAGCTCAAAATGAAAACATTGGCATTAGTAAGTCAAAATCAAGTCAGACCAAAACAGTGTGCCACTGGGCTTGGAATGAAGATGCTCAAAAGACTCAAACAAAAGCAAAAATGCCAGTTTTAACCAATCCACAGAGCCCAGAACTGGAGTGCAACAGAGGTGATAACCAGCCTCAACACAGAGCAGGTACAGGTACACAAACAAACACAAAACCTCCACTGCTGTTCCCAAAACCGCTGGCTCAGCCAGGAACATCACAGAGTGTATCTGTGGAAAAGCCAAAACATACACTGAT
>NW_019482779.1:0-715 GCF_002814215.2 Seriola lalandi dorsalis | reverse complement strand
TCCTCTGTGTTCCACTTTTTTTCCACCCCTCCCCTCATATCTACTTTCTTTTCTCTACATCTCTTATGTCACAGTTGACCAGAGATGAGAGAAGTGACAATGAAGAGGAAGAAGAGGAAGAGAACAGCACAACAGAAGATGAAGGTGCAGAACAGGACAAGCTCAGCAATGGAGTGGCAGCAAATGAGAAGGAGGAGAAGAACGGCTGCTTTGGATGCTTATCTCCACCAGAGAACATCTGCCGGTCAAAGACAGTGTACTGACTCATGCTCAGTTTGTTCAGTGGAGCTGAAGACATGAGAAACAGAACAGTGCTAAACACATTTCATCAAATATGGACTGAAAAATAACAAAAAAACATAATTTATTCCTTCAGATGCTGGAACCAAACCCAAATAAACTTTGCTGTTCTCACCGCACACATAGAGGGATGAGATGTTATTGGCTCTCTGTTCCTCCACAGTGTCAGCGGCAGCACTTTACTCCACAGCCCAGCAGGTCAATTGAACCAAACAAGCAAACGAAATACAAACCCCACATCTAATTTGTGGCACAGAGTTGGTGTGCTGTGGAAGCTGCTTCGCCTCACTGTTTCATCCATCAAGACCCGCTGGCTTTTATAGTAACCCTCTGTCGGCCTGCACCGTCACAGGGAGATGAATGGGACCTAGAAGCTGGGTGCCCCCTGCTACCCTCTGTGTATATACCCTGTGGC
>NW_019482778.1:0-715 GCF_002814215.2 Seriola lalandi dorsalis | reverse complement strand
AAAAGACAAGATAAAAATTCATCATTCATCATTGTTAAAAAAGATTTAAATTAAATATGTGGACGGATTATTTCTTCAAATTAAAAGACCAAAAAGACTCAAATGAATCATTGAAAAACTGAATCTGTCGTGATAAAAGTCAATAACATCAACAAAAGCATTCAAATACAGTCGATCAGATAACTACAGTCAGTGGAAAACAGAAGCAGTGATTGTAATCCAGGAATATTGATCCTGGACTGTAATAAACAAACAACAGACCAGACCACCACGTTCTGTCCCGTCCATGATGAGACTGTGGAAACAACAGAAGGGGTGATTACAATCCTTTGAATGTGAGTGCACATGCAAAAAGTCTAGCACAAGCACATACCACAGATGTCTCCTGGGGTGTCTCTCTTTACAGCCTGTGGCATCTGCTTTCAGAACCAAACAGCCTGTCCTCAAAAAAAGAAAACACTCGATCCTCTGTGTCCAGGAAGCCGAAGATGAAAACCCAGAGCTGCCACACTGAGGGAGCGTTTCCTGGACTTTCTGATTTACCCTCGCAGCGAAAACAACAGGTCTGTGGAGCAACAGTGTACAAATGGAGGAAAATAACTTTGGCATTCAGGGAATTGACAAATTCTCGGTTTTGTTTTATTTACATTTTTGATTTCAACATAGAGAACTCTCCTGGTTTTTGTTAACATCCAAGAACATGAAATTCTATATT
>NW_019482776.1:0-715 GCF_002814215.2 Seriola lalandi dorsalis | reverse complement strand
TACCTGTCTGTCTCCACCTGTCTCTAACTGTCTGTCTCTAATTGTATGTCTCCACCTGTCTCTACCTGTCTGTCTCCACCTGTCTCTAACTGTCTGGCCCCACCTGTCTCTCTGTCAGGAGGACATCTTGTCGATCTGGAACAGAACGTCCAACGATCAGATGACGACATCCAGAATCAGAGACACTCTGAGACGAGTCCTGAACCTTCCAGCCAACACCATCATGGAGTACAAAACCCACAACGACAGCCTCAGGTAGTACTGATACTACGAGTGCTGTAGTACTAGTGATAGTACCAGTACTGTAATACTATTTTGTAGTACTTCCCCTGCTCACTTAAGTAGTAAGTAGTATTTGAAAATTATAAATTGAATCTGTTTTTTAAAATATTTTGTAGAGTGTGTTTATTAGTGTTAATATTCACTGATCTTAAGATTCTAGGACTAGACTCAGAACCAGGACTAGATTCAGAACCAGGATTAGACTCAGAACCAGGATTAGACTCAGAACCAGGACTACATTCAGAACCAGGACTAGGCTCAGAACCAGGACCAGCACCAGAACATGGACCAGCACCAGGACTAAACTCATAAACCTGGACTAGAACCCGGAGCAGACTCAGAACCAGGACTAGACTCAGAACCAGAACCAGGACCAGAATCAGAACCAGGAGCAGACCAGAACCAGGACTAGACTCAGAACCAGAACCAGGAC
>NW_019482775.1:0-715 GCF_002814215.2 Seriola lalandi dorsalis | reverse complement strand
TTTCTTACAGCTGAGTTTCTAGATGAAGACGTGGAACTGCTGCAGGCCAAAGGTCACAAAGTTGAGAGGAGAGATGTTCTCTCATTGGTTGAGGGCACCCGGAGAACTAATGACCTCATCATTGGAGTCAAGGACCCCCGTAGCACTGATGCCTCAGCCCTCACTATGTCCAACATGTCCTAATGTGCCCCCAATACTAGCACATAAAGAGGAAGGGGTAAGAGTAACACTATAATTGATGGTAAATGAGGGATTAATGAGGCTGCTGATCAACCGGTACACTAAACAGAATTTGACAGCAAAGTACTGTTGTTTGACAGAAAAAAAACATTCACCAAAAAGACATGCATCCCTCTCTGAGATGACTTTGTAGGAAACTAATAGGGATCCATTGATAAATTTGTTTGCTGACACACAGAAAAAATAAGGAGCACCATTTCACATACCATACATATATGTTGGTATGCCCTCTCTCTCCGCCCTCTCTCTCTCTCTCTCTCTCTCACAGCCTCAAGAAATGTTCAATCTGAGTGTAGATAATGTTGAAAAAATATGTCCATCCACCCAATGGCATCAGTCAAAGTCTGCAGGCTATATTATGCAGAGCAGGATGTAGAAATGCAAGACCTGTTCATAAATTAATATCTGATGCATTCCAGTTCCACTTAAAGAAAGCAATAAACTGAAGATGATGGAATTACTTAGTGCGTGTGAG
>NW_019482774.1:0-715 GCF_002814215.2 Seriola lalandi dorsalis | reverse complement strand
GTCTACTAAACAACTTTTCTGATTTCAATTTCAAAATTTCAAAGATCCTAGAGAAAGTAATCATTCTGTTTTTTCTAAATTCTTGGGAAAAAAAAGGTTTTCATCTGAGGAAAGATTAAAAATACCGTAGAGCAGCCGTGTTTGAAAAAAGGAAGAAAGGCAATGAAATCACACAGAGGCATATTTTTAACACAGATGACCAGAGGGTGACACTGTGAGAACATATAGTATATAAAAATATAAACTCTCTCTCTCCTACACACACACACACACACACTTTCAACATGTGCGCCCAAAACACAAAAGGCGCACACACACGCAGAGACACACAGTCTAACATAATATGAAATTAAGAGTGACAAGCTTATCCTCAGGCGCTGAAAAGCGGTTTGTGTGCTGACAAGAACCCGACCCAGAAACTCCGCCTCCCTGCGATCAGCTTAAAGATAGTCTAAACCATCTCCCTCTTCCTCTCTTTGTTTGAAGCCACTAGGGGTGTTTTAAAACAACAATGTTCTGGTTCAATATGGACAACAACTGAGGAAAGAGAAAATACAGAGGCGGTAAGGGAGAAGAAAGCTGGTAGATGTGTGAGTACAATTGGACAAATGAGGTAAAGAATGGAAGGAGAGAGAGAGGAAGAGGAAGAGAGAGAGAGAGAGAGAGAGAGAGAGAGAGAGAGAGAGAGAGAGAGAGAGAGAGAGAGGAGAGAGTA
>NW_019482773.1:0-715 GCF_002814215.2 Seriola lalandi dorsalis | reverse complement strand
AATATAATATCAGTCTCAACAGACAGTAAATAGACTGCCACTAAATATTGTACAAACATTCATAGTCTCCAGAGGAATTGCAGTAACTGTCTATATTTTTATTGGCAGCTTTTCCCTCTCACTGGTTTAAATCGCACATTAGTTAAATTCAAGAAGTCAAACCAGGATTTCACAGAAAAGCTTAAAAAAAATGACAATTCAGCAAAGTAACTCTCAGCCGAATTAAAACAGTTTTCTCCATGAAAGTTCAAATTCATGCGCTCATCCAGAGCCACAAAGCCATCCACTCCACGACCGTGTCCATTTCCTCCCTCCGGCAGAGGAGGCAGAGCGACAGACTGGTCTATAGTCTTGATAAAATGTCTATTAAATATCAGCAGTCATTAGAGAGGAGAGAGCACAAACCTCCAGGGAGCTGCCGGATAAAAACAAGCTGCTATTAAAGGACACCGACGACCCGAGCGAGCTGAAAGCCGTCAGCAGATATCCAGCCCGCACTGAGCCGGAGTGTGAGGAGCGGAGCCTGAAACAAAATCCATGAACATCAGTGAAAAGGTCTGAGGTCTTTCTGGAAGTTGACAGAGAAGACAAAGTAATGAGGCCGTCACAACTCTCTCTCCCGTGTGTCTCCAGTGTTTAGTGTCATAAATCTGATGAACTGATGGACAAGAACAAAACCACGTTCACCATCTTAGTTTTACAGAAGAAGATTTTT
>NW_019482772.1:0-715 GCF_002814215.2 Seriola lalandi dorsalis | reverse complement strand
ACACACACACACACACACATGAACACTAAGGAAAACACTCACAGACACACTGGTGCTCAGCGTGCAGGGCGAAGTGGGAAGTGATTCAGTAGTGTTGGTTCCATAAATACCCAGCAGCCCCGGCGGCAAGCTCAGGAAACCCATGCAGAGCCCAATGGTGCTCACACACAATCTGTTTTCTTCAAGAGGGTCGCAGGGCATCGCGGAAGCTGCTGGACACAAACAATGGGAGCGGAAAGGACAGCGATAGTGTGACGGACCAAGGCGAGGACTCCTAGGTCTCTGAGCACCACTGGGTGTGGTCCAGTCACAACCTCCAAAATACCAGGACCAGGGTGGCAGGACCCGCAGCACGTTTTACACTGTTTGTTGGAGCTGGTCCTGGAGACCAGCTGAAAGCCAAAGTCGAGACCAGTTTTCAAACGATAAGATACGTCCACAAGGGGACATGGAGGGAGAGAGATGAGACAAAGAAAGTGACAGGTGTGCACTGGCATCTTAAAAACTGGACGTGAATTAATGCAGTTTGGCTGCTGCTCTGACGGCTCAGCAGCTGGAGCTGCACCAGTAAAACACTGAGAGCCTGAACACCACAGTCTGTGCTAAAACTGTGTCTGAACACACTAATGTCCCTCCAGAATAAACCTCCACAAAGCCACTAAGAAACTAAAGAAACCACAGGCTGCAGAACTTCATTCAGAATCCATCCATCCAT
>NW_019482771.1:0-715 GCF_002814215.2 Seriola lalandi dorsalis | reverse complement strand
TCACTCACTCACTCTCTCTCTCGGTACCTGTCTGGAAAATGAGGAGTGTTTCATGCATGGACACAGAAACAGACTCGGGGGAGCACAACTCTTTCCCAGAATGCTCTGCAAAACATAGCCCCTGTCATGGTAACGGATCGACTTTATGTCTCTACGCTCAGCAGCAATGATTATTTCCATGGCAACAGCTTGAAAAGTTGCATAGCAACAATCATAATCGTGCCAGCCGTATCTCAACAGTAATGTCTCCTATCCTTTAATCGTTCTCTCTCTCTGTGCACAGAACAGAGAGAAGAAGAAGAAACTGACTGACATCCAGAGCCGAGGCCGTGTTTTCACCGCTACAGTCTTGGCTTGGGTTGAAATGATCTCCAATAATATAAAAGGATGATCAATAATCAAACAAAAGACTGAAGGTTGAACTCTCAGATCATAAAACAGAGCAGCGATATGACGCCAGGACATCCTGCCCCTCTTCTGTTTGATCAACCATAAAACCGTCAGCTGCAGCTCTGTCCACACTTTCCCTCCAGCTCTTCTTCATCGTGCAGGTCACATGACTGACGTTCGTTTACAGAAGCTGTGAACACGTTAGAAAAAGTTCATAGAAGTAAATAACTTAAAGCTGTTCACATTTTTCACACATTCAATATAAAACAACTAAAAAACAAAGTTAGAGTAGGAATGTTTTTGCCCCCTAGTGGTCAGGGGCCAG
>NW_019482770.1:0-715 GCF_002814215.2 Seriola lalandi dorsalis | reverse complement strand
TTAATTAAGATTTTTTTTTTCCATTTATTTTATACAAAACAACAGAAAACTAAAAATAAAGAGTGCAGGAAATGACCTCGGTGACCATGGTATCTATGGCCTTGCGGGAATCTCTCCTCTTGTGGTTTTTATTCTGATCAACGTATTCTTCTTCTCTGCTGTCTTTCCTCACGTATCCTCTCAGAAAGGGGCAGGGTATCACTTGGACCTTTTCTGGGTGGCCATCCTGATGATCATCTGCTCTTTCATGGGCCTGCCGTGGTACGTGGCCGCCACTGTCATCTCCATCGCCCACATTGACTCTCTGAAAATGGAGACCCAGACGTCAGCCCCCGGGGAGCAGCCTAAATTCCTGGGTGTCAGGTGAGTTAACGGCTCATAGACGGAGTATCTACGTCATTGAAGAATTAAATAGTTTACATGATGGACCAGAGCAGAGGTTTCTTCTCCTTTCTCTATTTTCCCAGAGTTCTGTTAGCTTTTAACTGTGCCAGGTAGTTAATTGCATTCATTTTGGATCCCAGGTGTGAATAAATCTCTTAGCAAGTGGACAGAAGGCAGACTAGTGTTTAGGACCATGGGCCACAGAAAGAATCAGAAGTTGACATCCACACAGAAATGATGAGATTTATAGAACTGCACCTGCACACTGATCCACAAGCCTCATTCCTTCCTGCCACACTCCCATAAATTGTCGATCCAGAGCCCTTTTATC
>NW_019482769.1:0-715 GCF_002814215.2 Seriola lalandi dorsalis | reverse complement strand
GAGCTGTCTCCCGTGGTGGAAGGCAACGCCAACGTTACCTCCTGTCGCTGTCACGTCTTTTCTTTGACTGAAGTTAGCACGCTAACCGGCTAGCCCCGGCCCGTCTCGTCACTTTCCAACAGTGGCTCAATGTAGCCTCCAATCTGCTATGAGGAAGTAGCGCTGCTCAGACGGCGTATTATAACCTCTTGTCTTGTAAACGCAACGATGGCTGAAGCTCTCGTTAAGGGACAATCACAACGCCCCGCTACCGGCAAGAAACCATGTTCAGCGGCAGAGAAAAACGTACATATAACCCCTTTAAGTGTGGCCATTGGGAACAACTATAAACAACTATAAATACTGATCACGTTCAGAAAGTTAAAAAAATTATGTGAAATGTCACAGTTATGTGACATTCATATGTAATTCACCCTTGTGAAATGTATCTAAATTACAGATCATTATTTTTGTTGTAACTCCTGTAGTACTCTACAACTTATCAAACATTTGTATATTAAAGCCTTTTACCACATTACTGTAGCTGTATTGGACTGGCCATAGAGCAGCTATGCAGACCAACAAAGACGAATACAGGACCAAGGCCCTTCCACAGCAGAAGAGATTAGACATTGATTCATGAATCAATGAAGACTTAAGTCTGAAGACAACTTTAATACTGACTCAACCCAGTCACATACAACACTAACGTAAATTCATTGTCTCTCCAAATTCC
>NW_019482768.1:0-715 GCF_002814215.2 Seriola lalandi dorsalis | reverse complement strand
GAGCTGTCTCCCGTGGTGGAAGGCAACGCCAACGTTACCTCCTGTCGCTGTCACGTCTTTTCTTTGACTGAAGTTAGCACGCTAACCGGCTAGCCCCGGCCCGTCTCGTCACTTTCCAACAGTGGCTCAATGTAGCCTCCAATCTGCTATGAGGAAGTAGCGCTGCTCAGACGGCGTATTATAACCTCTTGTCTTGTAAACGCAACGATGGCTGAAGCTCTCGTTAAGGGACAATCACAACGCCCCGCTACCGGCAAGAAACCATGTTCAGCGGCAGAGAAAAACGTACATATAACCCCTTTAAGTGTGGCCATTGGGAACAACTATAAACAACTATAAATACTGATCACGTTCAGAAAGTAAAAAAAATTATGTGAAATGTCACAGTTATGTGACATTCATATGTAATTCACCCTTGTGAAATGTATCTAAATTACAGATCATTATTTTTGTTGTAACTCCTGTAGTACTCTACAACTTATCAAACATTTGTATATTAAAGCCTTTTACCACATTACTGTAGCTGTATTGGACTGGCCATAGAGCAGCTATGCAGACCAACAAAGACGAATACAGGACCAAGGCCCTTCCACAGCAGAAGAGATTAGACATTGATTCATGAATCAATGAAGACTTAAGTCTGAAGACAACTTTAATACTGACTCAACCCAGTCACATACAACACTAACGTAAATTCATTGTCTCTCCAAATTCC
>NW_019482767.1:0-716 GCF_002814215.2 Seriola lalandi dorsalis | reverse complement strand
TGTGTGTGTGTGTGTGTGTGTGTGTGTGTGTGTGTGTGTGTTTGTGTGTGTGTACACACTTGTTCGCTTAGCCATAGATTTATGTTTGTTATGTGTATTTATTTGTGAATACACACAGTACATTCCAACCATTCAGTTGACAGTGCAGGTGTTTTCCCTGGTGTTGTAGACAGCACGACACATACCCTCATACTCTGACACTTCTCAGAGCTTTCATCTTATTGCCTTATTGCTGTTACCAAACTAAAAAGCTTTAATTGGCTGTTCTCTTTGCACTGTGTCCACTGTGAATTCTTCCGAGTTTCTTTTATTACTCACAAAGCTGCTCAGAGGTCAAAGATCCATGACCTGGGATGTTCCTGCCGCATCAGTCTCATGACCCGCAGGGGCCAGGTGTCAGCAAAAGCAAAGTGCATTCACACTCTTCTTCAGTGAGTGCAGCAAGGGCGAAGCTCTGGCTGTGTGGTATAAGTTCTTTCTTATCTGCGTATTGGAATATTGTTGGTTTATTGAATAAAGATTTTCAAAATGGACAACAAAGACTGAAAAGCATTTGTTGTCATCAATCTGTGTGTTTATCTATGATTAACAAAAACACATGTACTGTAAGGTAACGGCTGAGGAATGCCAGTCTGATTTAGCTTTGGCTACAGATGAAAATTGTTTTACCATCAATTGTTTCTGGCACACACACACACACACACACACACACACAC
>NW_019482766.1:0-716 GCF_002814215.2 Seriola lalandi dorsalis | reverse complement strand
CAGCTTGCATAGCAAACATCGAGATATGTGTGCTACTGTATTTGATGAGTCGCTTTTGATTGCCTGCCTGTTCTCGAAGCTTCGACTACAGCTTAGATAGATAGATAGATAGATAGATAGATAGATAGATAGATAGATAGATAGATAGATAGATAGATAGATAGATTGTTTTGATGTTGAACATTGGATCCAATATAGGATTTGACTGAAATTGTTCAAAAGGAAAGCTGCAAAGACACTTCAAGGCCAAATTTATGTATCATTCATTTGTATTCGGCAACTAGTAAATCAGTTATGTTCATTTCCATTAATCATGACAGGCTGAAACAAATTTAATTAATTTTCAACCCACTCTCTCAGCCGGTTTCATTAACCCCTTGCACTTTCTCACACACAATGTTTCTCCTAAGTGCAACGTGGAGTGCTGTTTCTGCCACAGGCAAAAATTATTGTGCATCTCTTCATCTTCATCGTGGCTGCTTCCAAGTCACTCCATTTGCCTTGTCAGCAGAATGAGGGTTTTGCTGAGTCACTGCAGCTGGCAACATCACCAGGCAACACACCCACTAAGATAAACACACCAGTGAACCCTTCTGTTCTATCACCCTTTTCATATTATTCGACCATTTTTGTTTTTTGGGGTTATATTTTATATTTCCAAATATTTCACTATTTGGTCTTCATCTGTTAGTGGGTTAAATCCATATCGGAAAAAA
>NW_019482765.1:0-716 GCF_002814215.2 Seriola lalandi dorsalis | reverse complement strand
TGTGTGTGTGTGTGTGTGTGTGTGTGTTTGTGTGTGTGTGTGAGTGAGTGTTGTTAAAAGGCTAGCTGATTAGGGCAGTGGTGATAACAGTAAGTGGCACAAGGACAGATTGTGACAAGGACAAATACAGGAGCTGTTGAATTCTGCTGCATGATATATAGAACTGTAAGATGTTGAGCATTTGTTAGATAAAGCAACAGTGACAGCGACAGTATCTGCTGAATGACAATTTTGCACAAATGTATATGTAAAAAATATAACTGCACGTGAACTCAACTCACATGTGCACAGTGTTTCAGAGAGAGAAAAGAGAAAGAGAGATGAGCGAGGATACAGGGTGACAGCCAGAGATGGAGAGAGGGTGAACGAAGGTGTCAATAGAAAGAGTTATCTTTTCTTTCTCAGGTGAGACAGACTTAGCTCTCTGTCCTCACCTTGCCTCACATGACCACAGATCTTAAAAAAGAAAAGTGAGGGAAACAGTCGAGAGAGATGGAGGGGAGTAAGAGAGAGACACACTTTCTCTCCTCATCTTTCCTCGCAACACTTTGGTGCCTCACAAACACAAATTTAGAAACCTCAAAAAGAAGACAACGACTTTATACCAGGGATGTGACTGCGACCTTCAAGCGTTTCCCTATTTAACCACAAAGGTTTTATTTAGAGGCAGCGGGTACACAGCTAATCATTTATCATTTGTTAACCAGTCCACACAT
>NW_019482764.1:0-716 GCF_002814215.2 Seriola lalandi dorsalis | reverse complement strand
GTGGGCTACAACTTAAGTTCATCGTAACTTTTTTTTGCCTGTTTTTGTTGACTTTTTTTGCAAATTGGCTCCATTAAAAGTAGCTGAATTAGCGGTAAGCAGTTCCTCTTGGTGATGTACTCATGCATGTACAGACCACTGCCACTAGGCCACTGCCATGCTGAGGAAAGCTTCGGATCCTGCTGATTCTCAGGGAGGTAAAAAGAGCAGATTTTCTCTATGATTTCTGATGAGTTTATGGACGTTTATTCGTGACACTGAGTCGCACTGAATCTAAAAATAAAATATGTGTGTGATGTCTGTATGTTCAGAGTTGACTGAATTATAACTTAGAGAGGTGAGTAAACTAAAGCAGCCCAACTACGATAACTAACTTCCTATTTTATTTAAATCACCGTCCCCTTCACCTCGTGCAGTATCTTTGCCTCACGTCTCTCCCTGTGAGCCGGACCTGGATCAGAAGTGGATCAGGTTCCGTGTTGTTGATAGTGGGCAGTTTATAGAAAGGCCTTTCACACAAAGGTGTGTTTCTATGTTAAAATGAAGACAGTTGTTGTTGTTATGTAGTGGATCCATCATTTCAGTGCAGCCGTATTGTTCATTTTACTGAGCATTAAAAACTGTAAAATCCTTGTTTGACATATGTTTGTACCGATATACTGATAGTTGGGCTGTTTTATGTCACTAATAGTGTGTGTGTGTGTGTGTGTGTGTGT
>NW_019482763.1:0-716 GCF_002814215.2 Seriola lalandi dorsalis | reverse complement strand
GTGTGTGTGTGTGTGTGTGAGATCACAAGAGCAAAAACGTGTGAACCATAAAAGGGTCACAAGTAGCACAGACCGGTCTCCTTATGAACCACAAGGGTGCATTACACATTCATCTTCCTCTTACTCTTTTTCCACAACATGAAAGAAACACAGGAAAACTACTATGTCCTAGAAGAAATCTTAGCTAAAGTAATCACATCACTGCCCTACTCCAGGCTCTTCCTTCCTCTGTCACTGGCTTGTTTTATCCCAGAGTTATCTCTGCTGCAAACACAGTTACCCTCGTCACACAATCAACCACTTGTAGCTTTGCACTGATCGCCAATTAACTCCTGAACCCATCGTTTTTTCATTTTTGAAACAATACAGATCAACTGTCCAGCTGATCGATGTTGACTGATGAATATCTGTATTTTCATTACTGTCAATCAATTATAAGCACCCACCGCTCTGTGAGAACATGCCTGTGTGTGTTTGTACTCACCTGCTCCGTACACAACAGAGTAGACAATGCGTTTAGCATGTTCCCGATCCTCAGAGGTCACTTCACCCTCACTCACCCCCTTCCTGAGTGACAGAGATAAACACATTGAGAGAAATAGTGTGTGTTTCTATACTAAATCAAAAATACACATAAAAAGAGTCTTAATATATATATATATATATTTTTTTTTTTAAGAGGTGAACAAAATGGTGTTGGTGTTAGCTGATGGCAA
>NW_019482762.1:0-716 GCF_002814215.2 Seriola lalandi dorsalis | reverse complement strand
TGGTTGTTTTTAAAAAAAAAAAAAAAAAACTGAAATTGTGTCTAATGTATGTGATGTGAAATATTTTAGATTTTAAAATATTCTATTCCTTAAAGATGGACTGACAACAGATGGGGTGGTGCTAGCTCCCTCTGCTGGTCAGAGCAGGGTCAGATCTCATTTATATTCAACTTCACTGTGACTTGGTCAGCATCTGAGCAGATTGACAGCAAAGCATGATGCAGTCACTAGGCTGACAGCTGGTTCAAAGGTCACCCCCAAGACACGGACGTGTCCTGAAGAGAGTCAGAGGAGAGAGGGCAGGAAGTGTGAAGGAAATAGCATTACACTGCCTTCACAAGGGTTGTGTTGTGTTGTGTTGTGTTGTGTTGTGTTGTGTTGTGTTGTGTGAGACGCCTGGAGGAGTCCATCTTTATCCGTCACACACAGAGTCACACATTGCCCCAGATACCAGCCGAGTGTGCAGTACACACACAAGCTGTGTTCACACCCGCCTCTCCCTCTGATCCAGTGCAGCAATTCAACGCTGTTCTGCAATACTGTTACGCAGAGTCATCAATTATTCATTAAGGATTTCTGCACTTGTTCAGTCATTGGCTTTATAGACAGATGGAATCCAAGGGTGAAGAGGTTAAAAATTGATATCATTTTCTAAAAACCTCAATGAAACAGTATATTTGGTCAGTTATTCTTAAAGAAAAAAAATAATCATCCCC
>NW_019482761.1:0-716 GCF_002814215.2 Seriola lalandi dorsalis | reverse complement strand
GTTGGCACAGGTGCTGAGGTAACTGATGTGGCATCAGGCTACCTGCAGTAAGTACCAGACAATACACGACTCACTGTGCGTTGTGGATGGAGCCATTCACTGCAATCCTGTGACCTCGTTTCATCAGGGAGCCTAGAGCCCAACACACACACACACACACACACACACACACACACACACACACGCGCGCAGACACGCAGACACTATTAGCTGTGATGCAAACCGGAAAGCTCTGTTAGATATTCAGGTATGAATCATCCTCATCATCATCAGCTGGTTCAGAGTGACATGATGGAAGAGCTTAGTGCAGGAGTCCTGGATTAGACTTTCATCTCCCTGTCTCTCTCCTCCCCTCACCTCGTTGTGCTACGTTGTCTTCCTCTGTCTATCTCTTTCATCTTGTGTTTGTTTTGGTTCTCCTCGTCTTCGCGGTCTGTTATCTCCCTCGTCCTTTTGGCCATTGCATCCCTGCTCATTTCCTCTTAAAGGTGCTACATGTAGCATTTTAATCACCAACATACATCTGTCAGAGTGATTGTGATACCTAAGTTTAATTGACCTTTTGCATAACACCTTCCCCGGACAGTAACTGTCCGATCATAACCCAGCTAAGGTGACTAGGCACGGCAGACCTTTCAAACTTTTTTGTGGATTTCTCCACATGTTGATGCGATGTGCGATGTGTCATGCACTGTATGTAAAGAGTTTGGAGAATT
>NW_019482760.1:0-716 GCF_002814215.2 Seriola lalandi dorsalis | reverse complement strand
AGAGAGAGAGAGAGAGAGAGAGAGAGAGAGAGAGAGAGAGAAACAAACACCAGCTGTCCACTTCCTGCTGTTCAGGAAGTGTCAGCAGCACGGAGACAGCCGCCCCCGTGCAGAGCTGAAGCCCTGATTGGCCACTGTCTCCTCCTTGGAGACAGCTGCTGTGCCAGAAGATAAAAGATGGAGAAGAGCAAATGGAAGCTGTTGATTTTCTCTCATCAGTTGTGTGCTCACTAACTGTAGTATTTAACATTTATGATGACTACAATATGACACAGGGTACATTTATTGGAGTTGTCTGTGTCTTGTCCAAATCTTTGACCTAACACCTGCATGTGTGTGTGACTTTGAGGAGCAGCTCTTCACAAAGTTTAATAGATGAATGAATAAAGTATTTGCTCCACAGTCTGTTTGATTGTTCTCAAGGAATTATTATTCTGTTGGTACAAAGCTCATTTATAATCATGTCAAGACACAGACATACAGAGTGATGCATATGTAGCATAAGTGTGTTGGTGGTTATTAGATATTACAGAATGTTAATGATTAATAATGTGTGTTTGTTTCAAAGCTCAACTGAATAAAGTTTCCTTGTAAACACGAGAGACAACAAAAACAATCCAGACACAACCATTAGTCCACGCTAGCTTTGTGTGTAATATGCTTCATAGCGATGCTGACAGTTAGTCCACTAGTGATAGCAACATTTATGGAACACA
>NW_019482759.1:0-716 GCF_002814215.2 Seriola lalandi dorsalis | reverse complement strand
TTACGTCCACAGATCTTACAGCCTAACTCTCTTGCCAAACATCTGAGCTTATGTATTTTGCAATTAGCAGCATCCCAATCGAAAATTATTCAACATTTTGTCACTCCAAAGGCTCTTTTGTGGACAGCGCATCAGCCAGGTTACGTGGCTGCAGGATGACATGGAGGATGGTGACTGACGGACCAGGGACAGGGTGACAAACAAGCTCTACCCTCAGCTCTGACTATTGATTTCAGCTCAGAGGTCTCTGCCTGATATGGCAGCAGTCAGGGTCGGCCAGCCACCTAAGCTAGAGCTAGCAGGCTATTAGCCTGGAAAGGGAGATGTGGGAGAAGACAATATTATCGTCATGGCCAGTGAGAATCAGGGGTATAATACGTGCACTGCAAGTTTATGATATCACTCCCATAGGAAACTGCAGAAGGCACAGAGGAATCTCACTGTGTTGCACCTGGAATTTTAACTGACTGCGATTTTTTGTGTCCTCGGGCAACTTTCATATAGTTATTGAACTTCTTTCAGAGCATTTCATACTGAAAGAAAATGTAATTGTACTGCTTGAATTCAGCTTGGGTTGCTTAAAAATCATGATGATGAAGCATTTTTCATCATCAGTTTACAATAATGTGATCTGACATGAAAAGCTTACAGGGCTGGAATTTGGTCCATGACTGTCTCCCACATTTTCCTGCTCGATTAACTTCACATGCCGGGAA
>NW_019482758.1:0-716 GCF_002814215.2 Seriola lalandi dorsalis | reverse complement strand
AGCAGGAGGAGCTGGCTGACTGTCTGCAGAGCAGTAAGAGGATTTCTCTAAAGATTCAACATGATGGAGAAATTAGACATTTACTAACATCAGCACATGGAGGGAAATATGGTCATAGAGTCATTCTTTAGGGGAATTAAATGTTGTATTTTTTCATAGATCTTGTTTCTTATTTGTTTTTTTCAGGACATTTTGCTCTAGTTTTTCGACGTAAAATCAAATGCAATCCATCACCAGAAGCCCTGATGATGGATTAGTCTCCAGTAGATCTTAAATGGTGAAGGGTTAGAGACATCTCCTCGAAAGAAAACCACATTTTTATCAACTACAACATTAAGGCAACTTGTTATTGTAATATTGATCATGACCTCCCCGTCCTCAGTCCCTCCTCCATCCCCTAGATGGGACCTCGAGCACGGGTGGACCATCACTCACTTAATGTACAAAATTCTAATTTCAGTGCTGCTTCTACAAACAATATTCGACCTTAGGATGCCTGGTCCTACACTGCTACCCTAGCAGGCCTGGTTTGGGGAGGGTCTGCATGGGGCTGAACACCATTGTTCCCAAGGTGTTCATAGGTTCACTTTAAAAAATAGAAGAAGTAGGGGCATCATGTGGCGTAGTGGTATAAGCAGTCGGGCCCAGTTCGAGTCCCGCATCGGACGGCCTTTGCTGCATGTCATTCCCCCTCTCTCTGCCTCCCCATTTCCTGT
>NW_019482757.1:0-716 GCF_002814215.2 Seriola lalandi dorsalis | reverse complement strand
ACACACACACACACACACACACACACACACACACACGCACACACACACACTCACACGCTCACACACACACACTCACACGCTCACACGCTCACACACACGCTCACACGTTGCTTTACAAAGAATAATCATCATCAGAATAAGATTAATAACTGTCCGAATATATCTAGGAATAAAAAATAAAAACAAGGACAAAAGAAAAAGAAGAGGAAGAACACACCGTCAAGGAAAACAGATTCACTCACACTGCCGTGAAATCCAGAAGCTCCCTACAGTTATACAGTTAGCCTGGAGAGAAAACAGCTAGGATAGATAGACTGGAATATATGTATGCATCATCTATGTATGCATGCATATACTGTATGCAGGCTCGGTGTGTGTGCGCATGGAGGGGGGGGTGGGAAGGAAAAAATGTCGACGTGGGTTGGATTCATCTGAAATGCCACAATTTGTACACAAAGATCAAACTAGGCCTGTAGCTCGTCTCCCTCACATACACAGTGTGTATCTACGTATGTGTAACGCGTCAGCGTCAGCGGGCTAGCTAGTGGTTAAATGCCCATCTGCAGATAAAAAGGGTCAATTTGATTCACTTTAGCAGCTGTCCAAATCTCGCAGGGGGGTGGAGTTAAGGCAGACAGCTGATTTCAGGTCAGATTAAAAAGGGGCCTAGTTGATTTTCTTTTCCCTCATTAGTTTTTTTTTTTTTTTGGACAAAA
>NW_019482756.1:0-717 GCF_002814215.2 Seriola lalandi dorsalis | reverse complement strand
ACACACACACACACACACACACACACACACACACACACACACACACACACACACACACACACACACCAGATATGAGGATAAACTCTTTTTTTTTTTCTTTCCTCTCTCAGTTCAGTAATATCCCATATTTTTATATTTCTATTACTTCTCTAACTTTGTCATGACATTTACTTTATAGACCGTGTCATTATATTCCCAGTTACTCTCTTACATGATTTACACTTTCCTGCTCCCTCGTACTCGAACTCTCTCCTTCTTTTCCCGCTCCCTCCTACGTTTCCTTCGTGCCGCCTCTGTTCTGCCGGAGCTGAGCTGAGTCCCTGGGCTATTTCTGACATCGCCGCCGGTACAATATGTCACAGGCAGCAGGGTCACTCTTTGTGAAGGGAAAACGCACAGGCACAATATGGACAGTTCATGCAGCAACGTGCAGCTGCTACAGAAGGACGACGGACGTAACAAGTTTTCCTGCTGAACAACAGATGTGTTAGAAAGATGTCGCTATCTGTCGTCTGCTTTGTGATTAAAACACACTGTAACTAATGTATGTTTACACTTTATGTGCTTCACATTCACCTTATGGATAACTACTGTTTTTGTTCATTTTCCTGGATGAAGATAATGATGATGATGATGAGGATGATAAGGTGGTGACAGAAGAAATACAACAGTAGGGAAGTCTGTTTTTATATGGAAAGCTTTAAAAAAAAAAAAAAA
>NW_019482755.1:0-775 GCF_002814215.2 Seriola lalandi dorsalis | reverse complement strand
TAGAAGTGGACTGAAATAATGTCACTGCACTGGCAGAATTTTTCTCTTGTTTTAAGAGCATTTCTTACTTAATAAAAATGAGTTAAGATATAGATTTTCTGTCCTCTAACCTCCATTACTGTTAAAATAAGATATTTCAACAGTAATGGAGCAGATTGGTCCTTAATATCATTACCAGTAGCAGAATCCTGACATGTTGCACTTTTTGACTCCTTTCTTTTTCTTCACTATCCTCCAGAGCCATTTGCTTCCTGAAGCTGAATCACTTTAAAGAGGCCAAACAAGACTGTGACTCTGCTCTGCAGCTGGAGCCGGGAAACAAGAAAGCCTTCTACAGGCGAGCACTGGCTTATAAAGGTTTACAGGTGCCTATCATCCCCGATTACAAATATGCTGGTTCATTTCTTTGAAGATTTTGGATTAGAAGGGTTTGTGCATCTAATTATCTCTTGTTTTCTTCTTCTATGTGTGTGTGTGTATATCTGCATGTGACCCCAAACCTAGGACTATCTGTCAGCCAGCAGTGACCTCCAGGAAGTCCTCCAGCTGGACCCAAACATTCGGGAAGCTGAGCAGGAACTTGAGGTGGTGACAAGCTTGCTGAGACAGAGCCTGATGGACAACACTGCACACACACCAAGGGTAAGTGATTTATATGCATGCGCGCGCGCACACACACACACACACACACACACACACACACACACACACACACACCTCTTCATCTGTACACTTACTATAGCTATGATTTGCATTTTGATTTTTAATGTTGGTG
>NW_019482754.1:0-717 GCF_002814215.2 Seriola lalandi dorsalis | reverse complement strand
GAGAGGTAACAGTGACCTTTGGCCCCCAAAATCTAGTCAGTTCAACCTTGAATTCAAGTGAACGTTTAAACCAAATTTGAAGAAATTCTATCAAGTCGTGACTGAGGAATCACGTTCATGAGAATGTGACGGACAGCCTGAAAACACGAGGGACTGTCGTCGCTGTGGAGACATAACAAGTGGAAGATGGAAAATGAAACTGAGGAAAAATAAGCACTACCTAAAAGGTCCACCCGGATCCAGTGATGCAAATCAAACAGGGATGAGAACAGTGAAAGTGGGAACATCCATTTCAGCCCTCAGTGCTTCCCTCTAAATCATTTCCTGTTCATATAATAACCACCAACACTCACAGTTCATGGATCGCGCCTAATAAAACATTCTGAAGGACAAATTACAGAAATGAGCAAATGCCTAAAAAGATCTAAGTTAAAGTTAAAACTATGAAAGATACATCTCTGACTCATCTAACGGTCTGGAAAAAGCACAGCCAGCTCATGAGATTCATTACTACCGCAGAGTAATAGGGCCACATTGAGGGCAAAAAATCTGAAATTTCGAGAATAAAGTCTTCTTTTTCTTCAGATATGATGATTTTATTCTCAAAATTACAACTTTATTCTCTAAATTTCAGGTTTCTTTTTTTACCTCAAACTGCTCTTTATTAAGAGTGACAGCTGAGACAATTGGCCTCGATCAACCAAACTGAAAATTTCA
>NW_019482753.1:0-717 GCF_002814215.2 Seriola lalandi dorsalis | reverse complement strand
GCTAAGTGAGTGTTTTAGTGGCGTGTTGTGTCTCACTGGATCTATTTCTGTTCACCTCCTGACTTCAAGCAGCGGCCAAACAAAAAGCAGCATGAGACTCATGAAGCTGCTGCTTCCACACACTTCTATCTGTTTCACAACCAGTACAACTTCATTTTCTCAAGTTCAGCTTCCCGACATTAAAACTCTGGAGATGAACTGATTATTTTACTAAAATTTAATTCCCTTTAATTATTTTTAACAGGAAATCCATTAAATCTACAGTGAGAAGCTTCTATCAACTAAATCAGCAAGGAGGTTGTTTATCACTGGAATCTGTTTGTTTGTTTGTTTGTTTGTTTGTTTGTTTATTAACCAAAAAGTTCTGAACAGATTTGCACCACACTCGAAGGCTGGATGGTTCGTGGCTCAGTGACCAACTCATTCAATTTTGGTGGCGATCTGGTTAAAGTGGCGGATGCAGGATTTTGTTTTTATCACTTCCGTCAACATTGCTGGAAAGCGTCTTCTCTGAAGTAAATCTGCTTCCTGACGTTAAATAATAATTAAAAACGTGTCGTGTTCTACCTTCGGGTTCAGGACCAGCTGTTGCTCGTCAAAGTGCAGCAGAGCCACAGAGTTGGACTCCGAGTTGTTGACGAAGATCTGCAGGCAGGGATACAGGGACGTCCCCTTACAGTCAGTACCACAGGTAAACACACACTCGAACATCTCCTC
>NW_019482752.1:0-717 GCF_002814215.2 Seriola lalandi dorsalis | reverse complement strand
AAACAAACAAACAAACAAACAAGCAAACAAAAGTCAGATCCAACTTCCAAAGAGTTATTTGAATCTTACATGTGTTGTTCTTTTAATACAAATATAATTAAGCCCACTGATATGGTAATAATTTTTCATCAGTCGTTTCTCAGGTGTGTATTATTCCCCATGTACAGAACAAGGTTTATTAAATTTAAACATGATTTTTCAAAATAAAAGTCAAATATCAACGGAACATCTTTGGCAGGTAGATTAACCCTCACTGTGTGTAGAAGAAGAAAACCTTTCCTTTTACCATTTTCATTAAACATCTGTGATGTAAATAAAAACAAAAAAACTAAGAAAAAAAAGACATCACCACCCATGATGTTTCAGCATTAAAAGGGTCCAAACATACAACATGAAGATCACAAACTCTCACTGTGTAATTACTCCTGTCTTCTTGAGCTAACACAACTCAGCAGTGTCTCCTGCAGAACCTAGAAGCCAGAGTCCAGGATAGAGAGGCTGAGTGAAGGTGGTCTGGACTCTGAGGAGGAGATTCATGGTTCTAGAGACGCTGTAGAAAGAGAGAGTACCTGCCCTGTGATCCAGGTACACTCCTATTCTGGAGGACGGAGGTCCTGAGAGGGATGTACAATTCCCGTTATGAATGAATGTATAACTACCACTGTAACATTCTAATGCCCAGGATTTGTCATTGTATCCAAATCCACATTCACTCCT
>NW_019482751.1:0-717 GCF_002814215.2 Seriola lalandi dorsalis | reverse complement strand
ACCCTTACTATTAAGTGCTCAGATGAAACTTCCATCTCACCCAGCCATAGGCCGATAGATAAATACTGCACTAAATCTAAATCTCCTGTGTGAATTTGAATGATGAAACTCATCTTTCCTTTTATCTACAGGTGGCAGCTCTGCTATTTTGAGAGGTCTCTAACACAGAAACAAAGATGAATTTAAACTATTGTCATGTAAATGCTGCTGGATTAAAATGTAAAAAACTACTTTGTTTGGGTTTCATTTTTTTTGTTCCTAACCAATAATCTTAAAATAAAAAAAGAAAACCACATACCAACTTAAAAAATACACTTAAGAGTCCTTCTCTTACTTTGATATGGAGATAAGTCTTAATCAGTTTACACAGACATTGTACAATAACATCCCCCAATATGTAATTTGGCCTTTAACTGAATATTTCTTCATTGGATTTACACACACTTGACTTCCGCAGTTTCTAACATGACCTTAGATGTCATCAGAGAGCCAGACACATGTGCTCAAGAACGCACAGATCACATACACACCCAGTTATGCCTGCACACACTTACACAGACACACACACACACACAGCAGGTAATACATATTAATGAGATCAACAGCATCTTCCCCTTTCCCCCACTAAGCTTTTGCCCTTTTCTCATGTACAGCAAAGGACACAGACTTTCCATCCATGAGCACACACTAACACACACACACACACACACACACACA
>NW_019482750.1:0-717 GCF_002814215.2 Seriola lalandi dorsalis | reverse complement strand
CATTAGTTGTATTAGATTTGTTTTTTCTTAGATTTTACATACAATCTTAAACTAGAGAACAAATTACATTAGGATATAAGTCTCATTTAGTTTTATAGGATTATTTCATGTTCATTATTCTATTGGATTTATTTATATTTGATTTGGATGAAAGTAGATTAGATTGAGTGAGAGATTTCTGTGGAGGAAGTGATTTCTGCAACAGAGGATTAACTGAATAAAAGGACCTGAAGAAGAAAAGGGCAAATTAACCAAATATAATAAACCATTAATTCCAACAGCATTCTCAATAAGAAAATGCAACAAGGAAATGTGAAAAAAAGTATGACGTGAGCAGCGCTTAGGAGGAAATGAAAGCAGAATGTGCAAAAATGTGAGTGAAATATGCAACAAATGAGTAAAATAAGACAATGGTGTTGAAATATTTACCAGCGTTAAAAGGAGGAAGGAGAAAGAAGTTTAAGGAAAGACGAGCGAGGCGAGGATGCATGGGGGTGAAGAAAGAGAGGAAGACTAGGGGAGGAAGAGGAAGTGAGTGATGAAAGGAGTGAGTGGAGAAAGGGATGGAAGGAGAGAAAGAAAGATGAAAGAGATGAAGAGGAGGGAAAGTGAGGCAGCGGGGAGCGAGATGAAGATCAAAGCGATGGATGAGGACGGAGGCGAGGGGACTGACGTTCACAAGTGTTTGATTCTGGGACATGGTGCTACAAGTGTGTG
>NW_019482749.1:0-717 GCF_002814215.2 Seriola lalandi dorsalis | reverse complement strand
TTCAGTTACAGAGGGAAACTGTTCTTTCATCTCCACACTCTGTGTTGAGCTGGAGCTCGCTCTCACAGTCCAGAGTTCCTGCTTTAATGTGGCAGGCAGCCAGTCCTATGAAGCGCCTGTTATCTTGTGTTGTGTGTGAAGTGTGTCTGTGCTCAGTGGGCCAGAAAAACGCAGAGAGATGTGGTCTGTGTGGTTTGTCTGCAGAGCTGAAGTGAGCAGTTAGATATGTGACTGAACACCGAACACAGACGGGGACATTATGATCTGATTGTTTCTTTCATCAGGATTCAGAGCAGGTTTATATGAGGTTAATATATGAGGCTGATCATCAAGTTTCATTAAAACAAAAGAAAAAAAAGATCAATCAGTGAAAAGAATAAATCTGGTGATATTTTTTATTTTCTTATTGTCAAAAAATCTTTAAAGACCAAAACCAATAATCAAACAAGTATCATGTGTGATTCAGAGCCAAACACTATTAAAACACATCAGTGAGACACACACATGTTCCTCCATCACCATGAATACACACACTCTAGTTCTTTTAGACTCAGTCCTACACACACTGTCCTGCTGACCCAAATAAACCCTAGAGCACCAAACGTGGATTAATCTGCCGCTGAAAATAGTCCTCAACAAATATACTATTTCCTCCTTCAGTATACATACTGTATCGATAGATAGATAGATAGATAGATAGATAGATAGATAGATAGA
>NW_019482748.1:0-717 GCF_002814215.2 Seriola lalandi dorsalis | reverse complement strand
TTTGTGCTTTAATTACAGTTTCAAAGACATTTTTTCTATTTTCATCATTTGTTTGTTAATTGATTACAAACTACATCACAAGAAAATACCATTGACCTAAATGCCTCAACATAATTAATACTGATAACAGTGTAACAATTACAAGGTGACAGGAATGGTTGAATCTCTTATGGGATTACTACAATTTTGCTTTGGAAACATAAATAGAGCCGAGTAGAGCCGAGAATATCAGAGATATTGGCTCTTTCTATTAACACCAGTTCCAAATCAATAAATGTTATTCTCCTGAGGCACTCTTAGCTGTTTGTGGCAAGGTATTGATCCTTCTAAATGCAGGTGTCTGCATGTTGCTCTTGGAGAGACACTGTGGCCTGTCTGTGTGCCAGTATACCCCCCCCTCCTTCACCCCCTTTGCCCTTTGCTTTCACTCCCCGTCTCTCTCTCTCTTTCTCTCTCTCTCTCTCTCTCGCGCCACCCAGGCTAAGCAGCCAGCGTAGCACCTCCGCAGAGGCCGATGTGTGACTTGATGCCATCAATAAAACCATCATCTGAGATGGACTTCCATCGCGCCCCGCACAGTTAGTCAGGCCCTCTGCAATGAATCACCTTGATAGAGGCAGGCCCTTGAGGAGACAAACACTCAATATCTCACCAGTAGGTTTTCTCGGATCCATACCAGTTCATGTTTCTGTGTTTTTTTTCTGCTTTTTTTTTTTT
>NW_019482747.1:0-717 GCF_002814215.2 Seriola lalandi dorsalis | reverse complement strand
TGTGTGTGTCTATATTTGGCAACAGGATGAGAAAGCAGAGGAGAAGACATCTTCACCCCCAAGTGGCGCTCCAACAGGACCAGCAGGTGTTGCTAAGGCAACAGCACCAGGAGCTGTTGCTAAGGAGAATGGGGTGAAGGAGTCCACACCCACTCCCTTTGGGGGAGATGGACTGAGGGAGCCCCTTAGCATAGACAAGCGCATCACTGAGACAAGTGGGTGTAAATACACACACACACACACACACACACACACATTGTTATTGTAGCCATAACATACTATACACTCAACCCCACGTCAAATAACCCAAACTTTCACCTTTAAAAATCACCAATTCCAGCAAAATAACTTGCTAACTTGCTAAGTTGGCAACACCGGACAGGCCTGTTGTTGTTAGTTACGGTTGCTAAGCTGTGAGTGGACAATTGACACAAATAAGTAGATATCGTGCATGCATGCATGTGTACACCTGA
Organism: Seriola lalandi dorsalis; assembly: GCF_002814215.2. Lineage (NCBI taxonomy): Eukaryota > Metazoa > Chordata > Actinopteri > Carangiformes > Carangidae > Seriola > Seriola lalandi. The sequence goes on along the minus strand of NW_019482747.1, from coordinate 244 downwards.
TTTCTGCTACATGTCTGAGGGGGTGCGGTGGTAAAAATAGCAGACGCTTTGCCACGAAATTAAATTATGAAGAGACCTAGAGAGTAAAGATTAGCTGGTCTTATGGGATAGATCCATCTCTGTCTCTGCAGCTGGCCTCCAGACTCAGAGTTCAGAGAGGCAACAGACTCCTGCCACCTGATGCGGTCGCCAGATTCGACCTAATTGATGGATGCGCTGAAGTGCTAATACAATTTAAAAAAAA
>NW_019482746.1:0-717 GCF_002814215.2 Seriola lalandi dorsalis | reverse complement strand
TTTTTTTGAGATGTGTACTTAGATCATCCCAAATGTTTCCAGCAATTTTCAAACATGGAGAAATCTGTGATTTTAGTCATAACAGTCCGTTTCATTTGGTCGCCAGTCATATCCCCTTTGCACATGCGTCATCTCAGGTTGGGAAATCCTAAATACTCAATCCAACGTTGGTTATCAACTTCTACATCTCTTACTTAGTAACTGACGCTACACTTCTCATGTCATCTCACTTAGGTATTTTTTATAGCCCTTTTCTCACTGAAAACGACAAAAAATGGCCACTTCATTCTGAAAATCTCAATAAACACAAAACGCATTTCTCAATTACGCCACAACCAGGAAAGCCCCATGTCACTGGGACAGCCTCTCCAAAGCTCGTCTTAGTTGCTTGGCCTGGGAGAAATCACCAGGACTCTCTCCCACCCATCCAGGTCTTGTTCCAGAAATGTTGCTTGAGCAGGGCCACGAGGGGACTCCACCCTCCCTTCCCACAAACTGTTTCTCCCTCTATTTCTGGCAAATAGCACCACAGCATAGCGACCAGAGCTAAGAGGCTCTGTAAGAGCTGTTGGACCAAATTAATTAATTGGATTTATTGTTGGCTCTTTTTGGTTGAAGAAATAAGAAAAACTGAGATAATATCACCAGTCCCATAATTTCAAGAAGTTTTTACAGTAGGATACACATTTGCGGGTATGCTTGATAGTAGGTTTAAAT
>NW_019482745.1:0-717 GCF_002814215.2 Seriola lalandi dorsalis | reverse complement strand
ACTGTGTAAGTCAGTTTATTTTCCTGCATTATTGAATAAAGGGACATTATTCGGTGCAAGTTCTTGTCTAGAGTGTTAAAAAAACAATTCTCCAATATGCAGTTACACCCCAAAACTCATTCCAACCACTTAAATATGAAGATAAATGGGTTCCTTGGCCCTGCATAATGTAATCTTTTTATACTTTTATCTTTTTTTGGCAAGTAAATCCGATCCGCGCCTGTTGGTGAAAATCCCAGATCACCATCAAAATCTAATAGACTGGTCCCTTTAAGAGCTCTGATGTGCCCACCCAATTTCATGGAAAGCTGCAATAACATTTTAGAGATGTCGAGCTCATAAACTGGACTTTTCTCTCAATTCAAGAAAAATAAGAAAAGTCCACAGAGCAAGAAATGATTTGTTAAGATGGATATTTCTGCAGCCCGCATACAAATTTCAGGGAACTGCTGCAACTGATACTGCTTCCAACAAAGGTTCGGCAAACTGAATCCACACACTCACACACACACACACACACACACACACACACACACACACACACTGAACTCTCCATCTCTCTCACTAAATAGCTCCTCTCACTCTTTGACTCTGCTGGTTTCTCTTCACTTTCTCTCCCAGCGTGTCTCCATTGTACAGATCATTATATAACAGATATCAGATGGTTCAAACAATATCTCTTCCTCCTTCTCCTCCTCCTCCTCCTCCTCCTCCTCC
>NW_019482744.1:0-717 GCF_002814215.2 Seriola lalandi dorsalis | reverse complement strand
TTAAAATAATATTAAAACCAGCTCCACCTCAGGCAGCTGCAAAGGCAAAGTGCTGCTACGTGAATGCATCAGTATTAAACATTTGATAATGTCATACCTAGTAATACATCAACAAAATGAGGACTTTTACTTTGAAACTTTCAGTGGATTTTGCCGCTGCCTTCTGTTCCTTTACTGAAGCAGGATTTTTCATGCAGGAATTTTACTTTGTAATGGAGTATTTCATATTTCATAAGCCTATAATGGGAAGAATAGATATGAAAGAGTTAGTGTGAGAACTAAAAATATAATGCACAGCGTTCATATATTACCTTATTTCTATTTCTATCTCTTATCTATATATCATAGTATAAAGACATTCTATGTTTATATCTTATCTTTATCTATAATCTGCTTCCTACTCTCTATTCTTCGCTGAGGGAGCTACTGTAATTTAACCTAATCTCCCCCTGGGAAAGTGTTGATTCTAATTCTGATTAAACCCCCCCCCCACACACACACACACACACACACACACACACACATTTAGCATCTATAATCAGCACAGAGACTTTTAATAAATAGTTTTACATTATAATGTGTAAAATGTTTTATTAATGTACAGTATTCTTTAACAAGTAAAGCTTCTCCTATGATTAATAAACACTATTATCTGCTTTATTATAATGTATTAGAAACTGTTCATTCAGTGTCTTCCTGTGTATATTGCTCATAAAG
>NW_019482743.1:0-768 GCF_002814215.2 Seriola lalandi dorsalis | reverse complement strand
AGAAGAAGAAGAAGAAGAAGAAAGGACAATAATGGAGAGAGAGGTTTCACTGAAAGGGAAATTGGATTTTTGATAAGCTGCAACGTTTTGCTGTGTGCAGCTTATCAGTGAAAACAGAAAACCAACCTAGACGGCACTGCAGCCATGATGAGGTGAGGTGCAAGCAGAGAGAGGGAATAGTGGACAACCTCCACTAAAGTTCCCCCAAAGCCCACGTCTTTGTTCCTGAACAACAGTTCCTCCGTGAGCCAAGACACGTCACGACACAGGACAGATGCACTCACACCCTGCAGAGGAGAAGGGTGGAGAAGTTTAGCTCTAAAATCAGACGTGAGCATGAAACCATCTGGTGACATTAGTTAGAGACTGGTGGCTATGAGTCAGAAAATCACTGTCACACTCTAATAAACTAGAACGAAAACCAATTCTGTTTATGAGCCTCTTGGAGTACTGATGGATCCTTAGAGGGGCAAAGCAGAGGGGCAAGGCAGATTTGAACACTGACAGCGCCGTGGGGAAAATTGCTCAGCAAACAAACAAACACACAAGCTCAAGGATGACGCTTGTACCTTGCGGTGTTTGTACAACAAAAGACTGGACACCAGACTAGTGGACATCACAGCCATGCAGGAAGTTGCAGCTAGAAAGAGGGGGAAAGAGAAACACGCACGCACGCACGCACGCACGCACGCACGCACGCACGCACACACACACACACACACACACACACACACACACACACACACACACACACACACACACACACAC
>NW_019482742.1:0-717 GCF_002814215.2 Seriola lalandi dorsalis | reverse complement strand
ATTTATTTATTTATTTATTCAGAAACCAAAATAAAAGACAGACCAAACATAGATTTGTTTTTCAGACTCCACAACAGTTTTTAATACTCTGACACAGGACTTCACAGCTGTTCACTCCACCAGGACTATGTGCTTGGCTCTGCAGCTCTTTGCCAGAGGACATCACGTTGCATTGAATTAAAAGCTGACCCCAGGTTCAGTTGGTCTGCTGGACCAGTCTGCTGTTTCTTCTGTGTTGAGATGGCTGCAGACTGTCATGCAGCACAAACTGAACTGTTTGACTGAGAGCTCAGGTGAGAGGAGAGCGCTCACACAGCTGTACTGATTTATAATGGAAACTCGGTAAGACTGAGTGTAAGTTCACCTGCAGAGAAACCAGAAACTGAACTGTCTATAAGACTGTAAGGATCTGACTCTACATGTGTTCCTTATGATCTGATACTGGACTCTGGTGTTCTAACAGGTCCAGGCCACCATCAACCAATCAGCATGACTGTTTGTGTGAGTGTAATTGTAATGTGTTGAGTTGATGTCGTGTTGTGATCTCTGTCCCTGTGCTGACCTTGCTGATCGTCATGTGTTTCCTATAGGCGGACTGAGCCGTTCACCTTCCTGATGACACAAAGAGGATTTCTTCCCTCTGCATCTGAGCTCTGTTCTGTAGTCATCACTGTTCACACATGTAAATACATCCGTTCATGCTCTCTGCCACCCCCC
>NW_019482741.1:0-717 GCF_002814215.2 Seriola lalandi dorsalis | reverse complement strand
GACTCACTCTGAGGCGGTGAACAGGTGGCTGCTGTTGGTAGAAATTCCGTTGATGGGGCTCTCGTGACCCTTGAGCTCCCCGAGGGTCCCCAGTGTGTCCGTGTGCCACAGCTTGAGCACCCCACCTCTGCAGCCGCTGAGCAGGGCAGGGGAGCCGGGGACGACGCCCAGTGCACACACCCAGTCACGGTGAGCGTTAGGGACTTGCTGATGGAGACAGAGACGAGTGTGGGTTGAATGAAAAGGTTGAGACCAGTCTAATCTGTAAACGGTCTCACCATCGACTGAACGAGGAGTCTGTTCTCTCACAGCTGAGCAGATAAATTAAAGTCTCTCTGCAGAACAATAAGACATTTGTACAGATGAAAAGTTATTTTCTGTGATAGTAAAATTCATTTGTGTGCTCCAGTGAATTCTTCTGAGCAGCTGCTGCGAAGACTTTCTGAAATTTAGATTTCCTTAAAACTTTTTCATGTAAAGACTCATGACAGAATCTCTTTCTCATGTATTTTTGTTCTTTTGAAGTAGTGTGTCAGCCATTATGAGACTTTATATAGTAAAATCAGTGTCTAACTTTACAAATATACCAGGGAGGAAACATCTGAAAAGGCAATAATGCTTATCAGTAGGACACAACAAGAAATGAACTGTGGTCTAAACTGTCAGAAATAAACTCCAGAATGATCATTTGCATTATTTTAATAATTGAAAGTTCAC
>NW_019482740.1:0-718 GCF_002814215.2 Seriola lalandi dorsalis | reverse complement strand
AATTAGCTTAGCATAGCATAAAGAGTAGAAGTCGAGGGGGGAAACCGCTAGCTGGCTCTCACCAAAGTGCGAATGTAGTTCCATGCTGAACACAAATAAGACATAGGGGTGGTGAGCGATCTTCTCATCTTAACTTTTGTCAAAAAAGTGAAGAACTAATCCCAAAGCGAAGAACTAGACCTTTAAACGAAAAGCAAAGCTAATCATGTGTTAGAAAAAGACCAACATAGCATTTTGGTTTTACCAGTTTTACCAGTTTTTAGCAGAGAAGAGTTACAAGATGTTTCCTGTAAAGTAGAGTAGAGAGCGAAAAGAGGAAGACATGGCGGTAGTGTATAGTCTTTTTCATGAAGGACATGTTCTATTAATTTTTCACACTCATATCACCTCAAGTTAGCTTCTTCACTGATGTACAGGTAGGACTGTAGCATCTATTTGAATTTTCTGCATAACTGTAGAAGATTAGCCCTCTTAATTCACCAAACAGCCAATCAAGATGGGACATGACGACAAGATAACAAGTGTTGGGGTGTAAGTCTGCACAACTGAGCAGGAGGAGCAGGGCACGGCAAATATACAACAGTCCCCCACTTCTCCTTCTCTGTTCTGTGAGCATGTGAGAAACTAGTTAACAAACATACATACACTCAAGCACACACACGCTTTATGATCCGTTGGTCTCTGTTCCTCTCTCTCTCTCAGGTCATAAGTAGGTCAT
>NW_019482739.1:0-718 GCF_002814215.2 Seriola lalandi dorsalis | reverse complement strand
TGTAACTGAAACGTAATCACCGGCTGGTTTATGTTCTGAGGGAACATATTTCTGGAATTAATGAATGCCTACATGTCTTAACAGCAGCAGACTTGTTTGTGGTGGAGGGCAGGCATAGAAAGCTCACAGCCATCACACCAGAGATTAGGCTTGGGCTGATATTTACGCCTCATCAAAGACCCTTTAGGTGCACTTCTCCAGGCTATGAACTAAACATTTTGGCACCCATGTCATAACTATTGGACATTCCCCATCAGTCTGAGACAACGATTGGCCTGAGGCCACTTCACCGTACGCCCAACCCATCTTTGAAGAAGCCCCTTAGGCAGATGTGTATGTGTTCATGTAGGATTGACTGACTTATATTTTTTCTGTCTCATACGTATCCTATTTGAATGTTACTTGTGATATGTTTTGTGATGACCCTGATGAAGGCCACAAGCCGAAATGCTTCGGTCTGAGTCCTTTCTCCATCCACCTTGGAAGTAGGTGAAGTTGTGCCAGAGACCTTACTTTGTGTCTTTCTTGAACACAGCCGTTAAAAACATCTACAGTGCTGGTGGAAAAAGCAAGTGACCCCTTGGATTTAATAACTGCTTGAACCTCCTTTGGCTCCAATGACCTCATACCAGCATTTCCAAGAGCTGCTGATTAGACCTGCACAACGTTCAGGATGAGTTCTGGACCATTCTCCTTTATAGAACTGCGTCAGCTCAGA
>NW_019482738.1:0-718 GCF_002814215.2 Seriola lalandi dorsalis | reverse complement strand
TCCACCACTTAAGCCCACAACATAAATATAACGTTGCGGCGGACTGTACAGTAAAAACACTTGAGAATGCACATGCCTTCCATCAAAAATTAACTTGAGTAGCTTTGATAATTATACGATGGTGTAAAATATTTAACAGCGAGTGGTGAGAGAGCTGTTTAGAGCAGCTCGAATGAACATCAACTTCATCCAGAACAATAACAATTACAAACTGCCCCCTGCTCTCTCAGCCACTGTGTACCTCACTGTGTCTCACTTATTCTGCCTCAGCTCTCCCTCCAGTCCTCGCTCTACTCGTCTCTCTCCGAACCTTTCTGTTTGCACCTCTCTCTCTCTCTCTCTGCAGTGAAGGGAGGGAGAGGAAGGGAAGGAGATGATTTAAGGTAATGAGAGGAGTAAAACATCATTAGTGCAAATTAACTTTTGTCAGCTGAGGTGATCTTGGTGGGGGCGCTTCTGCCACCGGCGGCAGCTCAGATAATGGCAATTTATGCATTAACGCGTGTTACAGTGTGTGTGTCTTTCAGTTTGTGTGTGAATGTGTGATGATGGCCACCAAGGACGCTTTCAGTCTTAAAGGGCAAGTCCAATCTTATGAGAGACCTTTTCTGAGGCAACCCTAAATGTTGTGTTAATATAAAGGTGAGAAGACGACTGATTAATTTCATCAGGCAAATAACCAACAGCAGAAAAAACTAGCTGTATGTATATTGAAACC
>NW_019482737.1:0-718 GCF_002814215.2 Seriola lalandi dorsalis | reverse complement strand
ACACACACACACACACACACACACACACACGGTAATGAAGGGAAAACTATACCTATTTATCTGGAAGTCTGCCTTTAGGAAATCCTCGCCAGTTATTGAAGCCTAAGAATATTAATCCACACAGCTGAATGAATAATTGTGATGTACTCACTAGTGATGCTACCCATTTCTTTTGATGCCCCAGGATATTTTTTTTTACCATTTTGTACTCTGTAGACAGCAGATGCAGACAGATATGTACAGTGGGGTCCAGAAAATCGACTTTCCCATTGGAGTGAAAGTGGAAATTGGTCTCAGACTTTTGGACCCCAGTGTACATACACACAAAAAATGAAATGCAAAACGATTATTTACAGGTGACTAATGTCGCATAATAATATTGTTATAATTATCACAACAAAATCTCAGTATCAGTATGTGATAACAGTTTCTAAAATATTGGGAATCACATAAGTTATTTCCCATTTTCCCATTTATTTCAATTATTTTTTGCTAGATCAAAGTTTAAAATATAAAAAGTATGTTACCAAGTGTTTAGATGTCATGATTTGACAAATTTTGGGAGACATTCAATCTGTCATTCATTCATATGTGAAAACTGGGACCCACCACATCTGCATCGGAGAACTTGTCAAGTTTGGGTTAAAAGGAGAGGCTCAGCTCTGTGATTATTAAAGTTTTTTTGTACTGATATTCTTGGTATGGAAAATTAATATTA
>NW_019482736.1:0-718 GCF_002814215.2 Seriola lalandi dorsalis | reverse complement strand
TGTGTGTGTGTGTGTGTGTGTGTGTGTGTGTGTGTGTGTGTGTGTGTGTCTGTGTATCCTTCAGGGAGGTTGTCAGCGTCACGGTCTGAAAGACCCGCTAATGACTCTATAACAAGCACTGATGAGCAGAGAGAGATTACAGCGCTGCACTCCTTCACTCCTGTTCTTTATTTGTGTTCATTTCTTTCTGCTTCACCCCCGTTTTCTAATGAAGCCCATTCCTTTTGTTTTCTCTCTCTCTCTCGCTCTGTGGTTTCTATTCTTTTTCTCTCTTTACTGCTTTCTTTGCCATCCCACTTTCCTTCCCCTTTCTTTCTCAGCCTCTTTTTCTCTTTCCTCTGTGATACAGTTCATGTTGATGCAAGAGCAGATCTCCCTGTTCCTAGTCAAGATAGCAGTGTGTGTGTGTGTGTGTGTGTGTGTAACTGGATGTGTGTGTGTGTGTGTAAATTAGTTCAAACCAAGCGGGAAGGACAGGGCATTTACGGGAAAAGAAACGGGGCCACATCTCAACAGTCTCAACATGTTGCCCGGTCCTGAAAAGCATGACTCACGTCTTAAATGGCTTGACATTCGCGGACGAAACATAATGAGTCTAATTCGATACACATGTCATTATTCCAGTCGGTGCACATTGGAGGCCTTTAATATAAAATGAGGTCAAATTTTTTTTGCAGAGTGCATAAAGAACTTTTACATCCTCCAAAACCCTAAAAAC
>NW_019482735.1:0-718 GCF_002814215.2 Seriola lalandi dorsalis | reverse complement strand
GATCAGGTTTAAATCAGTGAAGTAAATTGATAAAATGATGCAGTTGGTTGAAGTTCAGAGAAAATGAAACTCAGTTTAAAATCAACAATTTAGCTTTAATTTATTTTAAAACAGTGTTTTATTGAACCTTTGGCCAAACTTCAATCTCTATGTTTGATTTGGTTTTGTGTCATATTTGTGATATATCTGACAGTCGTAGTAATTTATTTATTTATCTTTTTTAGAAACCAAAATATTATATATATAATATATATATGATAACGTAATAATTCTTCATTGCAGTTAGTCATTTCTTATTGTTATATACGATCTTTTACATAAAACAGCATTTATGTATATTTATAGAGTATATGAGTATGTATTCATGTTACATTATATACATATTAATACATTTATTTGTTGTTATTTTATTATAGTATATAGAAATCCATTATATTTCTATATGTTGTGTATTCTGTGATATTTATCACTGTCTGAAGAATCTGCACTTTTAATTACAACCTGTTTTTTTTGCACCTAAAGAACATTTATGTTCATAGACTGTTCTGTTTAATATCATCATTATTTAATGTAGTTACTGTTTCTGAATGCAGCTTTTTAAAGTTGATTCTTAATAGTTTTCCCACAGTGTATGGCTGTGCAGGTTACATATAAAAATATACATAATCACATGTTTTATATTTATATATCACATGTTTTATATTCATATATCACATGT
>NW_019482734.1:0-718 GCF_002814215.2 Seriola lalandi dorsalis | reverse complement strand
CTATCTATCTATCTATCTATCTATCTATCTATCTATCTATCTATCTATCTATCTATCTATCTATCTATTTGCTCAATCCTGCAAAGTGTAGTGTTCAATGTGTTTTTGGATTTTGATATTATCTGATATTTAACTAATAGACCAGCCCTTCACACTGTGTTCATAGTTTTATAAGATGAACATTTGATTGACGTGCACTGTAGGTACAAACAAAACAAAACAAAACAAATGGCAATTATCAATGATCCTTTGTCAACATCCAGGTCAACAACAGGTCATAACCGAGTTTATGGCAGGACCATGTTGTAGGATATTTGCATTCTGCCTAGTGTCAGTCGGTTTCAGACCTTTATCTGTTTGCTTCTCTCCTACTCCCTGTGCCCACATAGGCTATACAATATTTTAATACAGCCAAATTCCCAGTAAAGTTGTTCTCATTTACATGTTTTTTCTATTTTTGTTGTCAGACAACGGAACAATGAAATAGTCACCAAACACATAAGTTAAAGACAACAGCTGTGCAATTGTAATATTGTGTAATTGATCACTGAGAGAGAAAGTGACAGAAGAGTGTTTTCACATCCAGTCCTTTTTAAATGAACCAAACTCAGTTTAACTCTCCTGTTAAGTGGACAAACAGAAAAGAGTTCTTCAAGGGAACTGGGGAAAATCAAACTCAAGTGGCATGTGGTTGACCAATGGTGAAATTATGATCACT
>NW_019482733.1:0-718 GCF_002814215.2 Seriola lalandi dorsalis | reverse complement strand
ATGTTACCAAATATTTACACCTACTAACTTCCAAAATTGTAGTTTTCTAACATATGAACTGTATAGATTGAAAAAAGTCAAAGACTATGGTCAACATACCTGACCTGACACACCTGACAATTGAAATCCAGTTTTATAATGATGTAAATTGGGAAGACTAGAAATTAAATTTCACAAAAATAAAAATATAATATTACAAAATGCTATACCAGTAAGATACACAAAGATTGAAAGTTTGATTTCCCTCTCCCCACAAAATTGCACAAATACTACAAATTCTGAAATATATATGTTCCTTTCTTTGTGTATACTTAGAATTACTAAGGATTGGTTAGGTTTAATATATGATGCTTGTTTCACTAAACCAAGGCAACTTTTAAATGTCACGCAATTGCATATAAAGTCAAAGAGGATCAGATGCAATTTCATCTAGGGTGGCACGAATTGACTTGAAGAAAGTTATATCTGCTTTGTGTGTGTGGAAAGATGGAGAGAGACTGGATGGAAATGACTGGAAGAATCTGATCAGTTCTTAGTTCGGTCAGAAGCTGCCACACAAATGCACCGGGTGATCCTGTCTCTTCAAAACTACACTCATAGACTAATAAACCATTTTCTCAGTTATGTGGTGGTAGCGGCAACATAATCGCTGGCTGGATCATGTCCAGAGGGAAGGGTTTTTTTTTTCTTTTCTTTTTTTAATGAATGAACAGTGCAA
>NW_019482732.1:0-718 GCF_002814215.2 Seriola lalandi dorsalis | reverse complement strand
TGACACACTATGACTTTGTAGGTAAAAACAAAATGCTCCCTCTTAACAAAGACCTGACAACAGAAGATTGAAAAGAAATTATTGCCGTACCATATCCCCGTAACACTCTCACAATACAGTATATATCCATCTCAAGTTGCTTTATGTGTTTTATTTTTAATTGTTGACACAGTTTTTAAGAAAGTGTCATATATCACTCTCAATTAATTCAATGTGCAACTAATATTAAATTTCAGGCACTATTAAGAATAAAAATGAATTAAGAAATCTGGTGGGGAATGTTAAAAGGCAGGAGAATCAATTTCTACATGTGTGCAAAATCAAAGGGTGTCATGAAAAGATCCTAAATTGAATGAGCAGAAATGAAGCTATGCTCCAAACATGTCTTTTTGCAAAGGAAAAGAGGAATAAAGGATTGTCTTACCTTGACTGAGTCTCTGTCTGAGGGGGTGATGAGCAAGAGACAAAGCAGAGAATAAAGTACTGATTAAAGCATTTAATGTCTGAAGAACAAGCACAAGAATACATGTTCAAAAAAATAGGCACTAAGTAATTAACAGACAGATTATGAAACAAATGGCATACACACAACAACACAGCTAAATGTGGATTGTTATTACCATTGATTCTTCTGTTTTAATGGGAACGCTCTACATCAAAGTTTTTACAGGTGTTAGTGCCAGCCCCATGCTACATTAGCCGCTACTAGCATAACACC
>NW_019482731.1:0-842 GCF_002814215.2 Seriola lalandi dorsalis | reverse complement strand
AGTATATTTTTTTGGGCTTTTTATGCCTTTATTGGACAGGATAGTAGAGAGACAGGAAATGGGGAGGCAGAGAGGGGGAATGACATGCAGTAAAGGCCGTCCGATGCGGGACTCGAACCGGGGCCAGCTGCAGCGAGGACTGTAGCCTCTACACATGGAGCGCCTGCTTAGACCACTACGCCACACGACGCCCCTCTGTGTGGATATTTAAATTATTTAAGTTCCCTAAACATATATTTGGATATTTTACTGGAAAATAGTATTATCATATATATGTTATGAATGTTTTAAAACATGTTTTATGTATTTTTTTGTCCTTTTCTTGTGATTAAAGTCTTTTAAATTCATTTTTAAGATGCAACATGTTGTAAAAATACATTTCATTGCACATCCTCAGGTTGTAGTGTTCACTGGATTCAAACACGACTTAAATTTTCAGAGACAGCCTGACCAGATTAAACGCTCCTGAGCTGCCGGGGTAAGCTTTTGATTAATTAATAACAGAGTTAACCAGCGGTCGGTGTGGTTTCACTGCCTTTCAGGTTAGTCATGTTGAAGGAGTGGAAGCACAAGACACTATGTACACACTGTGGTTTTAGTCACAGTGCAAAGACTGAGAGGGAGCGCCCTGCAAACACACACCACAGTCACAGTGGATACAAGTGTTTCAGGAATCTGAGTCGCCATCGTAGTGGATCCAGAAATATTGTAAAAGGCCTTGAATCAGGACAGATGACCTGCTGAGGTGTGAAGCAGTGACAGTAGCTGACTCATGTCTTTGTTGTGAAAAGGGCGTGGAGTTCAGTCAGTGAAGTGCAGCATTTAAAGTAACGCAAGAGTTA
>NW_019482728.1:0-718 GCF_002814215.2 Seriola lalandi dorsalis | reverse complement strand
GACTGCAAACTGTTGTTCAATCTCCCTGCACACGTTCAGCATCTGTACATTGTACGTCCGTCCCCCCCACCCCCCATAGCTCCATTCAGTAGGCTTAGCCCTGTGTGTTCCCGTGTCACAAGGATTTTCTCTCTCCCTCCTTCCCGTTCTTTCTTCCTCTTTCACTCTGCCTGCCGCGACCTTCAATAATGCATGAGGTGCAGACACAGGAGAGAGTGAGTGAGACTTCTCGCCAAAACAGTGGAAGAAAGCAATAAGAAGGGAGGGAAAGGGGGGACAAAGAAAGCAGAGACACCTATAAAACACTACTGTCATGTGTAAGTGCAAGATGGTTTGATGGAAGACTGTGAAGAGAGGGAGGAGAGGGGGGAGTAGTGGCGCTTGTTTTATTTATTTTTTTTTTCTCTTCCCTCTCATGTCATTCTCAAGTCCGTATCCATCTGTATTGATGGGCTGCGCTCAGTAGAAGAAGTACACTGCAAATGAAGGAGAGAGGAAGTCATTAGTCTAATGAATATGGCAAAACACAACACATAGTTCTACCTCTTATGTAGAATTTACAGGGGGTTTGTTTTAAATAATGGGTGAGATTGGTATTATATCAATAATGAATACTGTAATAAAAGGTCATGAATAATTGACAATCAGAGTAGAAGAAGGCAGGCCAGATGTGGTTTTGTAAGACAAGAAACAGAAAATAATATGCTGATGTTCTCTT
>NW_019482727.1:0-718 GCF_002814215.2 Seriola lalandi dorsalis | reverse complement strand
GTGTGTGTGTGTGTGTGTGTGTGTGTGTCCAACATCCAGAACAAGGCATCCAGATGTTCCAGCAAGGCCAGTACAGCCAGGCAGTGCACATGTTTACAGAAGCCATCTACTGTGACCCCAGGGACCACAGGTGAGCTCAGACGTGACCCAGGTCGCGTCCTGATGCCTGACGTTACTTCCTCACTTCCCTCTGTGTCCTTCACGTTCACTTCCGGTGTGTGTCCGTGTCTCAGTGCGTCTTCCTCTCGTCTCTCAGGTTCTATGGGAATCGCTCTTACTGTTACTGGTGTCTGGAGCAGTACCACTCCGCCCTATCAGACGCTCAGAGGTCCATCGAGCTGGCTCCTGATTGGCCGAAGGGATACTTCCGTAAGGGGTGTGCCCTGATGGGGTTAAAGGTCAGCACCTGCCGTACAACAGACTAAGACCTCTTTTAACACGCCTGTGTAAAAACTTAAACTACAGTCTGATGACCTGTGTGTGTGTGTGTGTGTGTGTGTGTGTGTGTGTGTCACACAGAGGTACAGTGAGGCAGAGAAGGAAATGGAGCAGGTATTGAAGTTGGATCAGGACATCACAGAAGCGTCCAGTAAACTCGTGACCTGCCGGATCCTGCAGCTCATGGTGAGGAGCTTCACGAGAGACCAGAAGGATTTTATAAAAGGACAGATCCACCAGGAACTTCTGGCCTTTTGAGTTTCTTTTTTTTTTTTTTTTT
>NW_019482726.1:0-718 GCF_002814215.2 Seriola lalandi dorsalis | reverse complement strand
AGTTAATAAACTCATCCTCAACAGGTTAATCGTCCTGTTCCCTGCCCTTAAAGTAAACCCAGGTCAACAGTATCATCCACATACTTCCGGATATGTCTGTTTCTCTGCTGGCTCCTATAGTTCAGGAAAACCAATGCAACAGGAGTGTCTAAATAATACCTTTTACTCAAACACTTTCTTTGTGTTCTCCCTGATATCCTATCCATAATCCATCCAATTAATAGTATTAGTAAAGCAGTTTGCATCATCAACTCCTAAACCTGCCCTTTAGCTAAACTGCATATTGTCTTATTGGGCCTTTTGCCCAGCTTCTCTAATGATTTCATGACTAAACAAGTGCTCTAAAACCACTCAACCATTTGGGTGATCTTGTCTTTGGCACAGGTACAAAAAAATACTGTTTCCACAAGGTTGGAATCACATAGCGGAAGATGGGGCTCAACTGCTCTGCACAGAATTTAAGCAATTTTTCTCAATTTTTATCTTGCTCTGGGCCTTTTCGCACCTGCATGAGGGATATCAGCTGTTTAACCCTGCTGGTGTCAGCTCACAATTTATTGTCATGCTGGTTATGTTTTGCTACTTGAGATAATTTATTTTGATTCTGTGTCAGTTACACTAACAGACGGATCAGTTCAAGAAAGGACATGATGCCTTAGACTTTGGATCTTCTGCCTTATTTTGCACTTGCAGAAGATTACAAAGGGCTGAATCTAAG
>NW_019482725.1:0-718 GCF_002814215.2 Seriola lalandi dorsalis | reverse complement strand
AAGAAAGAAAGAAAGAAAGAAAGAAAGGAGGGAGTGCAGGAACTTTGACTCTATTGTGCAGGAAAGTTTTCCATTTGAAATGTCGTGTGTTTGAATTGGCCTCTTTCTTTTGTGTCATCCCCCGCTGATCGTGTCTAGCAAAACAATAATACGATAACAAAGCACCACGTTGAGGTTAGAGATTCTGGATAAGAACAGAGAAGGGAGACACCAAACTGTATTAGCCTCTTTGTTTTCCTTCACAACTGGACTGTGGCTCTGTTAGGCCCTTAGTCAAGGTAACAGTAAAGGAAGCATGAACCCAAACACATCTGGAGATCCTCACACCAGTGGACAGTGAGGATGAAATGAAAGGGAAAACCATGGGAACAGTGACGGCCGAGCCCCCAGAGGGATACATTGAGAGGAAGTGTATGTCTGTATGTGTGTGTGTGTCGCGTGTGCGTGTGTGCGTGTGTGTGTGTGTGTGTGTGTTCTGTAGTCAGTCAGTGCTGAGTCATCGCTGGGCTGGCCAGGCAGATAGAAACAGGCTTCTGGGGGGGCCAGCTGCAGGGGCACAAGGGGGCATGCACTGAGCATGCTCTGCAAAGTACAGGAAGGGAATTGGTTGTTGTGACAGGACACATCCAGGAACTTTAGTGACGCAATATTTCACGATGCCAAGTTTTCACTCCCTCATTGACGTATGCGTCCCCTGGTATGTTTGACGATACATAAA
>NW_019482724.1:0-798 GCF_002814215.2 Seriola lalandi dorsalis | reverse complement strand
GTTTATGGAGCGTTGTCAAGAGAGTACCGTGCCAATATACACAGAGTGCATACACTGTGTCTGTTACACAAGCAGAGTGTGCTGACAATGTAATTCTATGTTGGGATAAGTCAGGTGGAGCATCACAATACAGCTCCAGGAAGTCGGGGCTTCTTTGTGACATGTGTGTTGTATAACGTTGTCATGTCACGAGGCTCTGCAGAGAAGCTTCTTTCTTACTACCTGGTACAATGTCTTCACTGTAGAGCTGTGAGCAGCGATTTGATTCCATCAGACTTTCCTTGCCCCTCAATGCGCACAGACACCTGACTCACTGATCAGTCACAATATGTAATCAACTGACCAGAAATAGAATCTAACTCTGTGTGAGTCACTGCTCTGTTATAATAGCAATACGCCAAGATGCAAGTGCACACAGCTTTTAAAGGGAATGGAAGATGGAACTGTGATTAGTTTATTGGATGTTCTGCCCAAAACACTGTTTATACCACCATTAAACTAGCGAAAGTGACATGGACACGCCCTAAATGCACCTGCGTCATGCACTTCAGACCATGAGACAGGACAGGATAGGTATGGTCTGCTTTAAGGTGAGGAAAGGGTGCGAATTGAATTGAAGAGTTCACTTTTAAAGGGTAAGATAGAAAGGCTGCCCAATTGTGAGCAAAACCAGAGCTTTTAAAATAAGAGGCAGGGTTTTTTTTTTTTTTTTTTTTTTATCGCTTCACACTCAATGGTCTTCGCTTGACCTGGAAATCATTTCAGTTCTTCATCTTGAAGCCATAAATGAGGATACAT